>NW_027456286.1:0-22256 GCF_040206685.1 Ascaphus truei | reverse complement strand
ACGGCCACGGCAATTGTACTATATGGAGGTGTCTGTGTTTGAGAGAGGGGGAGAGAAAGGTGTTTGTGAGAGAGAGAGACCGAGGGGGAGGCAGTGGGAGTGTGAGACATAGATAATACACTAATATTGAACATGCCGTGCTGTATAATACTGACCAATATCTATACGTTATATTGAACACACTGCGCTGTATAATGATGCTGTGTCTCTATTCGCTTATATAATGGTGTGGATATGCTGTATAATGACGGGATTATGTATATGATGATAATGAACACACCGCGGTTTATTCTGCGCTAAGTGAACGTATATGTCACTTTGACCTTCTGGCGGTGCCGCAAAAACATTATTTTTCTGGGAGAACCTGTTACTACCAGTCTTGCCGCTGTTACTACCAGTCTTGCCCCTGTTACTACCAGTCTTGCCCCTGTTACTACCAGTCTTGCCCCTGGTACTACCAGTCTTGCCCCTGTTACTACCAGTCTTGCCCCTGTTAGGGCCTTCAGAATAAACATGTAACTGTTATTTTTTAGCAACATTTGGCCTGGTTTGTGCTTTAATTGTTATACTTTTGCTCTGACATGACACCTCCCCTAACTGTAAGGAGCATAAGAGAGGGGCAAAACAGCTTAATACACGTTCAGCGACATGTCCAATAGGCCGCTCTTGGCAACTATAGGGCACAATTGGTCTTGGTTCTCTGTAATGCTACGCTGTGCCTCGTTCTGTCCTCACCCGCTTCTCGTGCTTGGCGCGTGGCTGCTGCTGCTGTCCGCTCTGTAGGGTCCTGACCAAGCACTGTTCCTGTCGGTTTTCCTGCAGGACTTGGTCACTCTGAAAGTCACGCAGGGCATCTTTGCTGGACTCTGTGTAGGTCTTGGCAAAGAAGTTCTGAGATCTGGGGATGAAGCCTGAGGACCCCCCCAAGAGGAAGAACCAGATTAGAGACCCAACACAGACTATGCACCATGCAGCCTCCGGTGTGGAAAGTGGTGGGAGGGGTACTGGGTCTAGATACTTTATATTTTGACAATCACTATTCCAATTTAGCAACAGTTGTTAATTGATTCAATGTTCAAGATGTGTTTAATAATTTTCTAAATTCAAGTCCAACAAATGCACCCAGTACTTGATGTAGGAATGCTTCAGTGATAAGCTGCTGAGATATGGGGATTGGGAGACATTACTTCAACATTTAAATCTATTTTCAAATGTAAGCAATGTTAATATTAGGGTTGTGAATGTAATGAGTCACACATCATAGTATCGAATACTACACCCCTTCGTGTAATTCCTCCTTTCTTTTTTGTCTTGCTCTAAAACTCACCAGTTCTGAAGTTTAAAACGCCATACTGACCCGACGAGAAAAATGATCTCTCTTGTTCTTACAGCGGCCCAATAGCCCTATATTGCTCTATAGCAGCGGCGTGGCAGACTGTAAATGTGCCATCGAGACATACAATAATTAAAAGAGTGAATGAAGCTTAATTAATGGAAAAGCTTTCAGCTCAACTAAATCAAAAATTAGATCAATTTGATAAGATCTGGGAACTGTGGCCTCCGTTCTTTAGCTAGAATCCTAACCCTGGTTGGTTGCTATCCCTGATCTATTTCTCCTTTTAGCCCTTATACCACCCTCCCTCCCCTTCCCACTCCTTTCCTCTCTGGCCCCATCTTTATCTATCCTTTTCTTTATCTTTTCTAAGTTATAACATAAAAAAAATAAGAATAATTTGTAATTAAAAGAATCCAAAAAGATTTATATATATATATATAAATTAAATTGATATGGAACATATAGAAAATATTAAATAACATTTGTGGTGAAGATAATTGTTTTTTGCCAAGACAGATATATAAAAAATGTAAAGGTATATATTAAAATTGTAAAGGTGCATATACTGTTCTTTTATCGAAATTATACATGTAAGTAAGATGTTAATCTATTCATGTCAAATAATAAAAAAAATATTGAAAAAAAACTCCATACGGAGTCCATATTTATTTTATACCAGATCACAGTACGATATAAATACTGTATTTATCTCCTGCGCTCCTCCCTTTGTAAAGTGTGCCGCTGGTAAAAGGATCGGAAAACACAGAGCAGACCCAGCGCTCCTACTAATTGGGCTAAAACATACTAGTGACGTTTATATTTAGAACCCGAGTCTGTGTGACAAGGGAGTCGTGTGTGACATCTTTTCATCAAAACAAGATTCAACCCTTCTAACCTCGTCAAGGTGATCTCCGTGTAGCTGGTACCTACACTGAGTAACATGTAATACCTGGAGGAATCTTACTGCCCGATGGTCAGATTATTACATACCGGTGTATCCTGGGATCATACTCCAGGTGAGCTTCTGATCTCCCAGGCGTGATTTCCTCCTCTTCCTCAGCAGCTCCCGAGGGTGGTTAACGTTACTGTCGCTAGGTGGAGGAGGGATGGGACAGGACTGGAGCACCAAATGTGCGGATCGCCCAATGTCCGGGCTGGTCAGCAGCTGGGAGGTCAGCTTCCCATATGTCTTTCCCAGATTGTACTTGTACTGAGGGCAGAACCCGCTGTACCTGCAGAGTGCAGACAGATGGGAGATATGCAGCAGGTTTAGTCAGTGGACATTAGGACTTTAAGTGGATGCTAAGCGTCAGTATCGGGCTGTGTCAGTGTCTCCTCAATGTATCCCCTCTGTCATGTATAGCTACTGAGCTTGCAGATAAGCAGTTACTGTACATGTATAGCTACTGAGCTCGCAGATAAGCAGTTACTGTACATGTATAGCTACTGAGCTCGCAGATAAGCAGATACTGTACATGTATAGCTACTGAGCTCGCAGATAAGCAGTTACTGTACATGTAATAGCTACTGAGCTTGCAGATAAGCAGATACTGTACATGTATAGCTACTGAGCTCGCAGATAAGCGGTTACTGTACATGTATAGCTACTGAGCTCGCAGATAAGCATTTACTGTACATGTAATAGCTACTGAGCTCGCAGATAAGCAGTTACTGTACATGTAATAGCTACTGAGCTTGCAGATAAGCGGTTACTGTACATGTATAGCTACTGAGCTCGCAGATAATCAGTTACTGTACATGTAATAGCTACTGAGCTCGCAGATAAGCAGTTACTGTACATGTAATAGCTACTGAGCTCGCAGATAAGCAGTTACTGTACATGTTTAGCTACTGAGCTCGCAGATAAGCAGTTACTGTACATGTAATAGCTACTGAGCTCGCAGATAAGCGGTTACTGTACATGTATAGCTACTGAGCTCGCAGATAAGCAGTTACTGTACATGTAATAGCTACTGAGCTCGCAGATAAGCGGTTACTGTACATGTACTGAATAGCTACTGAGCTCCCAGATAGCAGTTACTGTACATGTATAGCTACTGAGCTCGCAGATAAGCGGTTACTGTACATGTATAGCTACTGACCTCGCAGATAAGCAGTTACTGTACATGTATAGCTACTGACCTCGCAGATAAGCAGTTACTGTACATGTAATAGCTACTGAGCTTGCAGATAAGCAGTTACTGTACATGTATAGCTACTGAGCTCGCAGATAAGCAGTTACTGTACATGTAATAGCTACTGAGCTCGCAGATAAGCAGTTACTGTACATGTAATAGCTACTGAGCTCGCAGATAAGCAGTTACTGTACATGTATAGCTACTGAGCTCGCAGATAAGCAGTTACTGTACATGTAATAGCTACTGAGCTCGCAGATAAGCAGTTACTGTACATGTAATAGCTACTGAGCTCGCAGATAAGCAGTTACTGTACATGTAATAGCTACTGACCTCGCAGATAAGCAGTTACTGTACATATATAGCTACTGACCTCGCAGATAAGCAGTTACTGTACATGTATAGCTACTGAGCTCGCAGATAAGCAGTTACTGTACATGTAATAGCTACTGAGCTCACAGATAAGCAGTTACTGTACATGTAATAGCTACTGAGCTCGTAGATAAGCAGTTACTGTACATGTAATAGCTACTGAGCTCGCAGATAAGCAGTTACTGTACATGTATAGCTACTGAGCTCACAGATAAGCAGTTACTGTACATGTAATAGCTACTGAGCTCGCAGATAAGCAGTTACTGTACATGTAATAGCTACTGAGCTCGCAGATAAGCAGTTACTGTACATGTATAGCTACTGAGCTCACAGATAAGCAGTTACTGTACATATATAGCTACTGAGCTCGCAGATAAGCAGTTACTGTACATGTAATAGCTACTGAGCTTGCAGATAAGCAGATACTGTACATGTATAGCTACTGAGCTCGCAGATAAGCGGTTACTGTACATGTATAGCTACTGAGCTCGCAGAAAAGCATTTACTGTACATGTAATAGCTACTGAGCTCGCAGATAAGCAGTTACTGTACATGTAATACTTACTGAGCTTGCAGATAAGCGGTTACTGTACATGTATAGCTACTGAGCTCGCAGATAATCAGTTACTGTACATGTAATAGCTACTGAGCTCGCAGATAAGCGGTTACTGTACATGTATAGCTACTGAGCTCGCAGATAAGCAGTTACTGTACATGTATAGCTACTGAGCTCGCAGATAAGCAGTTACTGTACATGTAATAGCTACTGAGCTCGCAGATAAGCGGTTACTGTACATGTATAGCTACTGAGCTCGCAGATAAGCAGTTACTGTAGATGTAATAGCTACTGAGCTCGCAGATAAGCGGTTACTGTACGTGTACTGTATAGCTACTGAGCTCCCAGATAGCAGTTACTGTACATGTATAGCTACTGAGCTCGCAGATAAGCGGTTACTGTACATGTATAGCTACTGAGCTCACAGATAAGCAGTTACTGTACATGTATAGCTACTGACCTCGCAGATAAGCAGTTACTGTACATGTAATAGCTACTGAGCTTGCAGATAAGCAGTTACTGTACATGTATAGCTACTGAGCTCGCAGATAAGCAGTTACTGTACATGTAATAGCTACTGAGCTCGCAGATAAGCAGTTACTGTACATGTAATAGCTACTGAGCTCGCAGATAAGCAGTTACTGTACATGTATAGCTACTTAGCTCGCAGATAAGCAGTTACTGTACATGTAATAGCTACTGAGCTCGCAGATAAGCAGTTACTGTACATGTAATAGCTACTGAGCTCGCAGATAAGCAGTTACTGTACATGTAATAGCCACTGAGCTCGCAGATAAGCAGTTACTGTACATGTATAGCTACTGACCTCGCAGATAAGCAGTTACTGTACATGTATAGCTACTGAGCTCGCAGATAAGCAGTTACTGTACATGTAATAGCTACTGAGCTCGCAGATAAGCAGTTACTGTACATGTAATAGCTACTGAGCTCGTAGATAAGCAGTTACTGTACATGTAATAGCTACTGAGCTCGCAGATAAGCAGTTACTGTATATGTATAGCTACTGAGCTCACAGATAAGCAGTTACTGTACATGTAATAGCTACTGAGCTCGCAGATAAGCAGTTACTGTACATGTAATAGCTACTGAGCTCGCAGATAAGCAGTTACTGTACATGTATAGCTACTGAGCTCACAGATAAGCAGTTACTGTACATGTATAGTTACTGAGCTCGCAGATAAGCGGTTACTGTACATGTATAGCTACTGAGCTCGCAGATAAGCAGTTACTGTACATGTATAGCTACTGAGCTCGCAGATAAGCAGTTACTGTACATGTAATAGCTACTGAGCTCGCAGATAAGCAGTTACTGTACATGTAATAGCTACTGAGCTCGCAGATAAGCAGTTACTGTACATGTATAGCAACTGAGCTCGCAGATAAGCAGTTACTGTACATGTATAGTTACTGAGCTCGCAGATAAGCGGTTACTGTACATGTATAGCTACTGAGCTCGCAGATAAGCAGTTACTGTACATGTAATAGCTACTGAGCTCGCAGATAAGCGGTTACTGTACATGTATAGTTACTGAGCTCGCAGATAAGCAGTTACTGTACATGTATAGCTACTGAGCTCGCAGATAAGCAGTTACTGTACATGTAATAGCTACTGAGCTCGCAGATAAGCAGTTACTGTACATGTATAGCTACTGAGCTCACAGATAAGCAGTTACTGTACATGTATAGCTACTGAGCTCGCAGATAAGCAGTTACTGTACATGTATAGTTACTGAGCTCGCAGATAAGCAGTTACTGTACATGTAATAGCTACTGAGCTCGCAGATAAGCAGTTACTGTACATGTAATAGCTACTGAGCTCGTAGATAAGCAGTTACTGTACATGTAATAGCTACTGAGCTCGCAGATAAGCAGTTACTGTACATGTATAGCTACTGAGCTCACAGATAAGCAGTTACTGTACATGTAATAGCTACTGAGCTCGCAGATAAGCAGTTACTGTACATGTAATAGCTACTGAGCTTGCAGATAAGCAGTTACTGTACATGTATAGCTACTGAGCTCAGAGATAAGCAGTTACTGTACATGTATAGCTACTGAGCTCGCAGATAAGCATTTACTGTACATGTAATAGCTACTGAGCTCGCAGATAAGCAGTTACTGTACATGTAATAGCTACTGAGCTTGCAGATAAGCAGTTACTGTACATGTATAGCTACTGAGCTCGCAGATAAGCAGATACTGTACATGTATAGCTACTGAGCTCGCAGATAAGCAGATACTGTACATGTATAGCTACTGAGCTCGCAGATAAGCAGTTACTGTACATGTAATAGCTACTGAGCTTGCAGATAAGCAGATACTGTACATGTATAGCTACTGAGCTCGCAGATAAGCGGTTACTGTACATGTATAGCTACTGAGCTCGCAGATAAGCATTTACTGTACATGTAATAGCTACTGAGCTCGCAGATAAGCAGTTACTGTACATGTAATAGCTACTGAGCTTGCAGATAAGCGGTTACTGTACATGTATAGCTACTGAGCTCGCAGATAATCAGTTACTGTTCATGTAATAGCTACTGAGCTCGCAGATAAGCGGTTACTGTACATGTATAGCTACTGAGCTCGCAGATAAGCAGTTACTGTACATGTATAGCTACTGAGCTCGCAGATAAGCAGTTACTGTACATGTAATAGCTACTGAGCTCGCAGATAAGCGGTTACTGTACATGTATAGCTACTGAGCTTGCAGATAAGCAGTTACTGTACATGTAATAGCTACTTAGCTCGCAGATAAGCGGTTACTGTACATGTACTGTATAGCTACTGAGCTCCCAGATAGCAGTTACTGTACATGTATAGCTACTGAGCTCGCAGATAAGTGGTTACTGTACATGTATAGCTACTGAGCTCGCAGATAAGCAGTTAGTGTACATGTATAGCTACTGACCTCGCAGATAAGCAGTTACTGTACATGTAATAGCTACTGAGCTTGCAGATAAGCAGTTACTGTACATGTATAGCTACTGAGCTCGCAGATAAGCAGTTACTGTACATGTAATAGCTACTGAGCTCGCAGATAAGCAGTTACTGTACATGTAATAGCTACTGAGCTCGCAGATAAGCAGTTACTGTACATGTAATAGCTACTGAGCTCGTAGATAAGCAGTTACTGTACATGTAATAGCTACTGAGCTCGCAGATAAGCAGTTACTTTATATGTATAGCTACTGAGCTCACAGATAAGCAGTTACTGTACATGTAATAGCTACTGAGCTCGCAGATAAGCAGTTACTGTACATGTAATAGCTACTGAGCTCGCAGATAAGCAGTTACTGTACATGTATAGCTACTGAGCTCACAGATAAGCAGTTACTGTACATGTATAGTTACTGAGCTCGCAGATAAGCGGTTACTGTACATGTATAGCTACTGAGCTCGCAGATAAGCAGTTACTGTACATGTATAGCTACTGAGCTCGCAGATAAGCAGTTACTGTACATGTAATAGCTACTGAGCTCACAGATAAGCAGTTACTGTACATGTAATAGCTACTGAGCTCGCAGATAAGCAGTTACTGTACATGTATAGCTACTGAGCTCGCAGATAAGCAGTTATTGTACATGTAATAGCTACTGAGCTCGCAGATAAGCAGTTACTGTACATGTATAGTTACTGAGCTCGCAGATAAGCAGTTACTGTACATGTAATAGCTACTGAGCTCGCAGATAAGCAGTTACTGTACATGTATAGCTACTGAGCTCGCAGATAAGCAGTTACTGTACATGTAATAGCTACTGAGCTCGCAGATAAGCAGTTACTGTACATGTATAGCTACTGAGCTCGCAGATAAGCAGTTACTGTACATGTAATAGCTACTGAGCTCACAGATAAGCAGTTACTGTACATGTATAGCTACTGAGCTCGCAGATAAGCAGTTACTGTACATGTATAGCTACTGAGCTCGCAGATAATCAGTTACTGTACATGTAATAGCTACTGAGCTCGCAGATAAGCAGTTACTGTACATGTATAGTTACTGAGCTCGCAGATAAGCAGTTACTGTACATGTATAGCTACTGAGCTCGCAGATAAGCAGTTACTGTACATGTAATAGCTACTGAGCTCGCAGATAAGCAGTTACTGTACATGTATAGCTACTGAGCTCACAGATAAGCAGTTACTGTACATGTATAGCTACTGAGCTCGCAGATAAGCAGATACTGTACATGTATAGCTACTGAGCTCGCAGATAAGCAGTTACTGTACATGTAATAGCTACTGAGCTTGCAGATAAGCAGATACTGTACATGTATAGCTACTGAGCTCGCAGATAAGCGGTTACTGTACATGTATAGCTACTGAGCTCACAGATAAGCATTTACTGTACATGTAATAGCTATTGAGCTCGCAGATAAGCAGTTACTGTATATGTAATAGCTACTGAGCTTGCAGATAAGCGGTTACTGTACATGTAGAGCTACTGAGCTCGCAGATAATCAGTTACTGTACATGTAATAGCTACTGAGCTTGCAGATAAGCGGTTACTGTACATGTATAGCTACTGAGCTCGCAGATAAGCAGTTACTGTACATGTATAGCTACTGAGCTCGCAGATAAGCAGTTACTGTACATGTAATAGCTACTGAGCTCGCAGATAAGCGGTTACTGTACATGTATAGCTACTGAGCTTGCAGATAAGCAGTTACTGTACATGTAATAGCTACTGAGCTCGCAGATAAGCGGTTACTGTACATGTACTGTATAGCTACTGAGCTCCCAGATAGCAGTTACTGTACATGTATAGCTACTGAGCTCGCAGATAAGCGGTTACTGTCCATGTATAGCTACTGAGCTTGCAGATAAGCAGTTACTGTACATGTATAGCTACTGAGCTCGCAGATAAGCAGTTACTGTACATGTAATAGCTACTGAGCTCGCAGATAAGCAGTTACTGTACATATAATAGCTACTGAGCTCGCAGATAAGCAGTTACTGTACATGTATAGCTACTGAGCTCGCAGATAAGCAGTTACTGTACATGTAATAGCTACTGAGCTCGCAGATAAGCAGTTACTGTACATGTAATAGCTACTGAGCTCGCAGATAAGCAGTTACTGTACATGTAATAGCTACTGACCTCGCAGATAAGCAGTTACTGTACATGTATAGCTACTGACCTCGCAGATAAGCAGTTACTGTACATGTATAGCTACTGAGCTCGCAGATAAGCAGTTACTGTACATGTAATAGCTACTGAGCTCGTAGATAAGCAGTTACTGTACATGTAATAGCTACTGAGCTCGCAGATAAGCAGTTACTGTATATGTATAGCTACTGAGCTCACAGATAAGCAGTTACTGTACATGTAATAGCTACTGAGCTCGCAGATAAGCAGTTACTGTACATGTAATAGCTACTGAGCTCGCAGATAAGCAGTTACTGTACATGTATAGCTAGTGAGCTCACAGATAAGCAGTTACTGTACATGTATAGTTACTGAGCTCGCAGATAAGCGGTTACTGTACATGTATAGCTACTGAGCTCGCAGATAAGCAGTTACTGTACATGTATAGCTACTGAGCTCGCAGATAAGCAGTTACTGTACATGTAATAGCTACTGAGCTCACAGATAAGCAGTTACTGTACATGTAATAGCTACTGAGCTCGCAGATAAGCAGTTACTGTACATGTATAGCTACTGAGCTCGCAGATAAGCAGTTACTGTACATGTAATAGCTACTGAGCTCGCAGATAAGCAGTTACTGTACATGTATAGTTACTGAGCTCGCAGATAAGCAGTTACTGTACATGTATAGCTACTGAGCTCGCAGATAAGCAGTTACTGTACATGTAATAGCTACTGAGCTCGCAGATAAGCAGTTACTGTACATGTATAGCTACTGAGCTCACAGATAAGCAGTTACTGTACATGTATAGCTACTGAGCTCGCAGATAAGCAGTTACTGTACATGTAATAGCTACTGACCTCGCAGATAAGCAGTTAGTGTACATGTAATAAATACTGAGCTCGCAGATAAGCAGTTACTGTACATGTAATAGCTACTGAGCTCGCAGATAAGCAGTTACTGTACATGTATAGCTACTGAGCTCGCAGATAAGCAGTTACTGTACATGTAATAGCTACTGAGCTCGCAGATAAGCAGTTACTGTACATGTAATAGCTACTGAGCTCGCAGATAAGCAGTTACTGTACATGTATAGCTACTGAGCTCGCAGATAAGCAGTTACTGTACATGTATAGCTACTGAGCTCGCAGATAAGCAGTTACTGTACATGTAATAGCTACTGAGCTCGCAGATAAGCAGTTACTGTACATGTAATAGCTACTGAGCTCGTAGATAAGCAGTTACTGTACATGTAATAGCTACTGAGCTCGCAAATAAGCAGTTACTGTACATGTATAGCTACTGAGCTGGCAGATCAGCAGTTACTGTACATGTAATAGCTACTGAGCTCACAGATAAGCAGTTACTGTACATGTATAGCTACTGAGCTCGCAGATAAGCAGTTACTGTACATGTAATAGCTACTGAGCTCGCAGATAAGCAGTTACTGTACATGTATAGCTACTGAGCTCGCAGATAAGCAGTTACTGTACATGTATAGCTACTGAGCTGGCAGATCAGCAGTTACTGTACATGTAATAGCTACTGAGCTCACAGATAAGCAGTTACTGTACATGTATAGCTACTGAGCTCACAGATAAGCAGTTACTGTACATGTAATAGCTACTGAGCTCGCAGATAAGCAGTTACTGTACATGTATAGCTACTGAGCTCGCAGATAAGCAGTTACTGTACATGTAATAGCTACTGAGCTCGCAGATAAGCAGTTACTGTACATGTATAGTTACTGAGCTCGCAGATAAGAAGTTACTGTACATGTATAGCTACTGAGCTCGCAGATAAGCAGTTACTGTACATGTAATAGCTACTGAGCTCGCAGATAAGCAGTTACTGTACATGTATAGCTACTGAGCTCACAGATAAGCAGTTACTGTACATGTATAGCTACTGAGCTCGCAGATAAGCAGTTA
Organism: Ascaphus truei; assembly: GCF_040206685.1. Classification (NCBI taxonomy): domain Eukaryota; kingdom Metazoa; phylum Chordata; class Amphibia; order Anura; family Ascaphidae; genus Ascaphus; species Ascaphus truei. The sequence goes on along the minus strand of NW_027456286.1, from coordinate 10,815 downwards.
CTGTACATGTAATAGCTACTGAGCTCACAGATAAGCAGTTACTGTACATGTAATAGCTACTGAGCTCGCAGATAAGCAGTTACTGTACATGTATAGCTACTGAGCTCGCAGATAAGCAGTTACTGTACATGTAATAGCTACTGAGCTCGCAGATAAGCAGTTACTGTACATGTATAGTTACTGAGCTCGCAGATAAGCAGTTACTGTACATGTATAGCTACTGAGCTCGCAGATAAGCAGTTACTGTACATGTAATAGCTACTGAACTCGCAGATAAGCAGTTACTGTACATGTATAGCTACTGAGCTCACAGATAAGCAGTTACTGTACATGTATAGCTACTGAGCTCGCAGATAAGCAGTTACTGTACATGTAATAGCTACTGACCTCGCAGATAAGCAGTTAGTGTACATGTAATAAATACTGAGCTCGCAGATAAGCAGTTACTGTACATGTAATAGCTACTGAGCTCGCAGATAAGTAGTTACTGTACATGTATAGCTAATGAGCTCGCAGATAAGCAGTTACTGTACATGTAATAGCTACTGAGCTCGCAGATAAGCAGTTACTGTACATGTAATAGCTACTGAGCTCGCAGATAAGCAGTTACTGTACATGTATAGCTACTGAGCTCGCAGATAAGCAGTTACTGTACATGTATAGCTACTGAGCTCGCAGATAAGCAGTTACTGTACATGTAATAGCTACTGAGCTCGCAGATAAGCAGTTACTGTACATGTAATAGCTACTGAGCTCGTAGATAAGCAGTTACTGTACATGTAATAGCTACTGAGCTCGCAGATAAGCAGTTACTGTACATGTATAGCTACTTAGCTGGCAGATCAGCAGTTACTGTACATGTAATAGCTACTGAGCTCACAGATAAGCAGTTACTGTACATGTATAGCTACTGAGCTCGCAGATAAGCAGTTACTGTACATGTAATAGCTACTGAGCTCGCAGATAAGCAGTTACTGTACATGTATAGCTACTGAGCTCGCAGATAAGCAGTTACTGTACATGTATAGCTACTGAGCTGGCAGATCAGCAGTTACTGTACATGTAATAGCTACTGAGCTCACAGATAAGCAGTTACTGTACATGTATAGCTACTGAGCTCAGAGATAAGCAGTTACTGTACATGTAATAGCTACTGAGCTCGCAGATAAGCAGTTACTGTACATGTATAGCTACTGAGCTCGCAGATAAGCAGTTACTGTACATGTAATAGCTACTGAGCTCGCAGATAAGCAGTTACTGTACATGTATAGTTACTGAGCTCGCAGATAAGCAGTTACTGTACATGTATAGCTACTGAGCTCGCAGATAAGCAGTTACTGTACATGTAATAGCTACTGAGCTCGCAGATAAGCAGTTACTGTACATGTATAGCTACTGAGCTCACAGATAAGCAGTAACTGAACATGTATAGCTACTGAGCTCGCAGATCAGCAGTTACTGTACATGTAATAGCTACTGACCTCGCAGATAAGCAGTTAGTGTACATGTAATAAATACTGAGCTCGCAGATAAGCAGTTACTGTACATGTAATAGCTACTGAGCTCGCAGATAAGCAGTTACTGTACATGTATAGCTACTGAGCTCGCAGATAAGCAGTTACTGTACATGTAATAGCTACTGAGCTCGCAGATAAGCAGTTACTGTACATGTAATAGCTACTGAGCTCGCAGATAAGCAGTTACTGTACATGTATAGCTACTGAGCTCGCAGATAAGCAGTTACTGTACATGTATAGCTACTGAGCTCGCAGATAAGCAGTTACTGTACATGTAATAGCTACTGACCTCGCAGATAAGCAGTTAGTGTACATGTAATAAATACTGAGCTCGCAGATAAGCAGTTATTGTACATGTAATAGCTACTGAGCTCGCAGATAAGCAGTTACTGTACATGTATAGCTACTGAGCTCGCAGATAAGCAGTTACTGTACATGTAATAGCTACTGAGCTCGCAGATAAGCAGTTACTGTACATGTAATAGCTACTGAGCTCGCAGATAAGCAGTTACTGTACATGTATAGCTACTGAGCTCGCAGATAAGCAGTTACTGTACATGTAATAGCTACTGAGCTCGCAGATAAGCAGTTACTGTACATGTAATAGCTACTGAGCTCGTAGATAAGCAGTTACTGTACATGTAATAGCTACTGAGCTCGCAGATAAGCAGTTACTGTACATGTATAGCTACTGAGCTCGCAGATCAGCAGTTACTGTACATGTAATAGCTACTGAGCTCGCAGATAAGCAGTTACTGTACATGTATAGCTACTGAGCTCGCAGATAAGCAGTTACTGTACATGTAATAGCTACTGAGCTCGCAGATAAGCAGTTACTGTACATGTAATAGCTACTGAGCTCGCAGATAAGCAGTTACTGTACATGTATAGCTACTGAGCTCGCAGATAAGCAGTTACTGTACATGTATAGCTACTGAGCTCGCAGATAAGCAGTTACTGTACATGTATAGCTACTGAGCTCGCAGATAAGCAGTTACTGTACATGTAATAGCTACTGAGCTCGCAGATAAGCGGTTACTGTACATGTATAGCTACTGAGCTCGCAGATAAGCGGTTACTGTACATGTATAGCTACTGAGCTCGCAGATAAGCAGTTACTGTACATGTAATAGCTACTGAGCTCGCAGATAAGCAGTTACTGTACATGTAATAGCTACTGAGCTCGCAGATAAGCAGTTACTGTACATGTAATAGCTACTGAGCTCGCAGATAAGCAGTTACTGTACATGTAATATCTACTGAGCTCGCAGATAAGCAGTTACTGTACATGTAATAGCTACTGAGCTCGCAGATAAGCAGATACTGTACATGTAATAGCTACTGAGCTCGCAGATAAGCAGTTACTGTACATGTAATAGCTACTGAGCTCGCAGATAAGCAGATACTGTACATGTAATAGCTACTGAGCTCGCAGATAAGCAGTTACTGTACATGTATAGCTTCTGAGCTCGCAGATAAGCAGTTACTGTACATGTAATAGCTACTGAGCTCGCAGATAAGCAGTTACTGTACATGTAATAGCTACTGAGCTCGCAGATAAGCAGTTACTGTACATGTATAGCTACTGAGCTCGCAGATAAGCAGTTACTGTACATGTAATAGCTACTGAGCTCGCAGATAAGCAGATACTGTACATGTAATAGCTACTGAGCTCGCAGATAAGCAGTTACTGTACATGTATAGTTACTGAGCTCGCAGATAAGCAGTTACTGTACATGTAATAGCTACTGAGCTCGCAGATAAGCGGTTACTGTACATGTATAGTTACTGAGCTCGCAGATAAGCAGTTACTGTACATGTAATAGCTACTGAGCTCGCAGATAAGCAGATACTGTACATGTAATAGCTACTGAGCTCGCAGATAAGCAGTTACTGTACATGTAATAGCTACTGAGCTGGCAGATAAGCAGTTACTGTACATGTATAGCTACTGAGCTCGCAGATAAGCAGTTACTGTACATGTATAGCTACTGAGCTCGCAGATAAGCAGTTACTGTACATGTATAGCTACTGAGCTCGCAGATAAGCAGTTACTGTACATGTATAGTTACTGAGCTCGCAGATAAGCAGTTACTGTACATGTAATAGCTACTGAGCTCGCAGATAAGCAGTTACTGTACATGTATAGCTACTGAGCTCGCAGATAAGCAGTTACTGTACATGTAATAGCTACTGAGCTCGCAGATAAGCAGTTACTGTACATGTAATAGCTACTGAGCTCGCAGATAAGCAGTTACTGTACATGTAATAGCTACTGAGCTCGCAGATAAGCAGTTACTGTACATGTATAGCTACTGAGCTCGCAGATAAGCAGTTACTGTACATGTAATAGCTACTGAGCTCGCAGATAAGCAGTTACTGTACATGTAATAGCTACTGAGCTCGCAGATAAGCAGTTACTGTACATGTAATAGCTACTGAGCTCGCAGATAAGCAGTTACTGTACATGTATAGCTACTGAGCTCGCAGATAAGCAGTTACTGTACATGTAATAGCTACTGAGCTCGCAGATAAGCAGTTACTGTACATGTAATAGCTACTGAGCTCGCAGATAAGCAGTTACTGTACATGTAATAGCTACTGAGCTCGCAGATAAGCAGTTACTGTACATGTAATAGCTACTGAGCTCGCAGATAAGCAGATACTGTACATGTAATAGCTACTGAGCTCGCAGATAAGCAGTTACTGTACATGTAATAGCTACTGAGCTCGCAGATAAGCAGTTACTGTACATGTATAGTTACTGAGCTCGCAGATAAGCAGTTACTGTACATGTATAGCTACTGAGCTCGCAGATAAGCAGATACTGTACATGTAATAGCTACTGAGCTCGCAGATAAGCAGTTACTGTACATGTATAGCTACTGAGCTCGCAGATAAGCAGTTACTGTACATGTATAGCTACTGAGCTCGCAGATAAGCAGTTACTGTACATGTATAGCTACTGAGCTCACAGATAAGCAGATACTGTACATGTAATAGCTACTGAGCTCGCAGATAAGCAGTTACTGTACATGTAATAGCTACTGAGCTCGCAGATAAGCAGATACTGTACATGTAATAGCTACTGAGCTCGCAGATAAGCAGTTACTGTACATGTAATAGCTACTGAGCTCGCAGATAAGCAGATACTGTACATGTAATAGCTACTGAGCTCGCAGATAAGCAGTTACTGTACATGTAATAGCTACTGAGCTCGCAGATAAGCAGTTACTGTACATGTAATAGCTACTGAGCTCGCAGATAAGCAGTTACTGTACATGTAATAGCTACTGAGCTCGCAGATAAGCAGTTACTGTACATGTAATAGCTACTGAGCTCGCAGATAAGCGGTTACTGTACATGTAATAGCTACTGAGCTCGCAGATAAGCAGTTACTGTACATGTATAGCTACTGAGCTCGCAGATAAGCAGTTACTGTACATGTAATAGCTACTGAGCTCGCAGATAAGCAGTTACTGTACATGTATAGCTACTGAGCTCGCAGATAAGCAGTTACTGTACATGTATAGCTACTGAGCTCGCAGATAAGCAGTTACTGTACATGTAATAGCTACTGAGCTCGCAGATAAGCAGTTACTGTACATGTATAGCTACTGAGCTCGCAGATAAGCAGTTACTGTACATGTATAGCTACTGAGCTCGCAGATAAGCAGTTACTGTACATGTAATAGCTACTGAGCTCGCAGATAAGAAGTTACTGTACATGTAATAGCTACTGAGCTCGCAGATAAGCAGATACTGTACATGTAATAGCTACTGAGCTCGCAGATAAGCAGTTACTGTACATGTAATAGCTACTGAGCTCGCAGATAAGAAGTTACTGTACATGTAATAGCTACTGAGCTCGCAGATAAGCAGTTACTGTACATGTATAGCTACTGAGCTCGCAGATAAGCAGTTACTGTACATGTATAGCTACTGAGCTCGCAGATAAGCAGTTACTGTACATGTAATAGCTACTGAGCTCGCAGATAAGAAGTTACTGTACATGTAATAGCTACTGAGCTCGCAGATAAGCAGTTACTGTACATGTATAGCTACTGAGCTCGCAGATAAGAAGTTACTGTACATGTAATAGCTACTGAGCTCGCAGATAAGCAGTTACTGTACATGTATAGCTACTGAGCTCGCAGATAAGAAGTTACTGTACATGTAATAGCTACTGAGCTCGCAGATAAGAAGTTACTGTACATGTAATAGCTACTGAGCTCGCAGATAAGAAGTTACTGTACATGTAATAGCTACTGAGCTCGCAGATAAGCAGTTACTGTACATGTATAGCTACTGAGCTCGCAGATAAGAGTTACTGTACATGTATAGCTACTGAGCTCAGCAGATAAGCAGTTACTGTACATGTAATAGCTACTGAGCTCGCAGATAAGCAGTTACTGTACATGTAATAGCTACTGAGCTCGCAGATAAGCAGTTACTGTACATGTATAGCTACTGAGCTCGCAGATAAGCGGTTACTGTACATGTAATAGCTACTGAGCTCGCAGATAAGCAGTTACTGTACATGTAATAGCTACTGAGCTCGCAGATAAGCAGTTACTGTACATGTAATAGCTACTGAGCTCGCAGATAAGCAGTTACTGTACATGTATAGCTACTGAGCTCGCAGATAAGCAGTTACTGTACATGTAATAGCTACTGAGCTCGCAGATTAAGCAGTTACTGTACATGTAATAGCTACCTGAGCTCGCAGATAAGCAGTTACTGTACATGTAATAGCTACTGAGCTCGCAGATAAGCAGTTACTGTACATGTAATAGCTACTGAGCTCGCAGATAAGCGGTTACTGTACATGTAATAGCTACTGAGCTCGCAGATAAGCAGTTACTGTACATGTAATAGCTATTGAGCTAACAGATAAGCAGTTTCATGTACATGTAATAGCTACTGAGCTCGCAGATAAGCAGTTACTGTACATGTAATAGCTACTGAGCTCGCAGATAAGCAGTTACTGTACATGTATAGCTACTGAGCTCGCAGATAAGCAGTTACTGTACATGTAATAGCTACTGAGCTCGCAGATAAGCAGTTACTGTACATGTATAGCTACTGAGCTCGCAGATAAGCAGTTACTGTACATGTAATAGCTACTGAGCTCGCAGATAAGCAGTTACTGTACATGTTATAGCTACTGAGCTCGCAGATAAGCAGTTACTGTACATGTATAGCTACTGAGCTCACACGATAAGCAGTTACTGTACATGTAATAGCTACTGAGCTCGCAGATAAGCAGTTACTGTACATGTATAGCTACTGAGCTCGCAGATAAGCAGTTACTGTACATGTAATAGCTACTGAGCTCGCAGATAAGCAGTTACTGTACATGTAATAGCTACTGAGCTCACAGATAAGCAGTTACTGTACATGTATAGCTACTGAGCTCGCAGATAAGCGGTTACTGTACATGTATAGCTACTGAGCTCGCAGATAAGCAGTTACTGTACATGTAATAGCTACTGAGCTCGCAGATAAGCAGTTACTGTACATGTATAGCTACTGAGCTCACAGATAAGCAGTTACTGTACATGTATAGCTACTGAGCTCGCAGAGTAAGCAGTTACTGTACATGTATAGCTACTGAGCTCGCAGATAAGCAGTTACTGTACATGTATAGCTACTGAGCTCGCAGATAAGCGGTACTGTACATGTAATAGCTGCAGTTCTGCTGCACACACAATGCTTCAGCTCATCATTCATGTGACAATTACACCACACATTGCAATAAAAAAACATTTCCAATTGTGTATATGAATTGTATCTAACTTGAAGTACTGGCACCAATTCTATGGCTGAGATTATAGTCCGCGCTGGTCGCATCATGGCCGCCTCTCGCCCGAGCGAGTGCGTGAATTCAGCTGAAAGCGATTGGGGAGGCGTGGCGGACGCAGCACGAGGGCTGGTTCGCTGTGATTGGCTGAACCGCTCACGTGACGCGGCCATTGCTTGAAAAGAGAACATATTTGTGTGCTTTCAAAAAGTGGTCGCTCCACCGCGCTCCGTCGTGCGTGCGCTAGGGGCGGGCCTCATTGGGATTCTGCAATTTGTTCTTGTCGTGCGTGCGGCCATCGCACGGACTATAATCTCAGCCCAACAAACTGAGTCGCGTTTCTGCTGTTTACACAGCGCTATGACAACTGATTCGTTGCATCATGGGCGCATGGCAACCAAGTGATTTATATTCTAAAGGAACTGAGCTCGCGCCATCACCCCGTGTAAAGCTTCCTGCTTGGAAGGAAGAGATAGCGCAGTGTCCGAATGTGCGCAGAGTGCTGCATACTGACAGCGCAGTGTCTGACTGTGCGCAGAGTGCTGCATACTGACAGCGCAGTGTCTGTGTGCGCAGACGTGCTGCATACTGACAGCGCAGTGTCTGTGTGCGCAGAGTGCTGGCATACTGACGAGCGCAGTGGTCTGACTGTGCGCAGAGTGCTGCATACTGACAGCGCAGTGTCTGTGTGCGCAGAGTGCTGCATACTGACAGCGCAGTGTCTGACTGTGCGCAGAGTGCTGCATACTGACAGCGTGCAGTGTCTGGTGTACGCAGAGTGCTGCATACTGATGAGCGCGGTGTCTGACTGTGCGCGAGAGTGCTGCATACTGACAGCGCAGTGTCTGACTGTGCGCAGAGTGCTGCATACTGACAGCGCAGTGTCTGACTGTGTGCAGAGTGCTGCATACTGACAGCGCAGTGTCGACTGGCCTGGCAGAGTGCTGCATACTGACAGCGCAGTGTCTGACTGTGGCGCAGGTGCTGCATACTGACAGCGCAGTGTCTGACTGTGCGCAGAGTGCTGCATACTGACAGCGCAGTGTCGACTGTGCGCAGAGTGCTGCAGACTAGAGCGCAGCGCGTCTGAGGTGCGCAGAGGGTGCTGCATACTGACAGCGCAGTGTCTGGACTGTGAGCAGGCTGTGCATACTGACAGCGCAGTGTCGGACTGTGCGCAGGTGCTGCCTACTGACAGCGCAGTGTCTGAACTGTGCGCAGAGGTGCTGCATACTGACAGCGCAGTGTCTGACTGTGCGCAGAGTGCTGCATACTAATAGCGCAGTGTCTGACTGTGCGCAGAGTGCTGCATACTGACAGCGCAGTGTCTGACTGTGCGCAGAGGCGCTGACTGACAGCGCAGGGTCTGACTGTGCGCAGAGTGCTGCATACTAACAGCGCAGTGTCTGACTGTGCGCAGAGTGCTGCATCTGACAGCGCAGAGTGAGCTGCATACTGACAGTGCAGTGTCTGACTGTGTGCAGAGTGCTGCATACTGACAGCGCAGTGTCTGACGGTGCGCAGAGTGCTGCATACTGTCAGCGCAGTGTCTGACTGTGCGCAGAGTGCTGCATACTGACAGCGCGGTGTCTGACTGTGTGGCAGAGTGCTGCATACTGACAGCGCAGTGTCTGACTGTGCGCAGAGTGCTGCAGTACGGACAGCGCAGTGTCTGACTGTCGCGCAGAGTGCTGCATACTGACAGCGCGAGTGTCTGGACTGTGGCAGAGTGCTGCATACTGACAGCGCAGTGTCTGACTGTGCGCAGAGTGCTGCATACTGACAGCGCAGTGTCTGACTGTGCGCAGAGTGCTGCATACTGACAGCGCAGTGTCTGAGCTGTGCGCAGAGTGCTGCATACTGACTAGCGCAGTGTCTGACTGTGCGCAGAGTGCTGCATACTGACAGCGCAGTGTCTGCTGTGCGCAGAGTGCTGCATATCTGACAGCGCAGTGTCTGACTGTGCGCAGAGTGCTGCATACTAATAGCGCGTGTCGGACTGTGCGCAGAGTGCTGCATACTGACAGCGCAGTTGTCTGAGTGCGCAGAGTGCTGCATACTGACAGCGCAGTCTCTGACTGTGGCAGAGTGCTGCATAGCTAATAGCGCAGGTCTGACTGTGCGCAGAGTGCTGCATCTGACAGCGCAGTGTCTGACTGTGCGCAGAGTGCTGCATACTGACAGCGCAGTGTCCTGACTGTGCGCAGAGTGGCTGCATACTGAATAGCGCAGTGTCTGACTGTGCGCAGAGTGCTGCATACTGACAGCGCAGTGTCTGTGTGCGCAGAGTGCTGCATACTGACAGCGGCAGTCTCTGACTGTGCGCAGAGTGCTGCATACTAATAGCGCAGTGTCTCGACTGTGCGCAGAGTGCTGCATACTGACAGCGCAGGCTGACTGCGCGTCTCTGACTGTGCGCAGAGTGCGTGCATACTGACTAGCGCAGTCTACTGACGCAGTGTCTGACTGTGCGCAGAGTGTGCTGCATACTGACAGCGCGAGTGTCTGACTGCGCAGAGTGCTGCATACTAACAGCGCAGTGTCTGACTGTGCGCAGAGTGCTGCATATGACAGCGCAGCTGTCTGACTGTGCGGCAGAATGCTGCAGACTGACAGCGCAGTGTCTGACTGTGCGCAGAGTGCTGCATACTGACAGCGCAGTGTCTGACTGTGCGCAGAGTGCTGCATACTGACAGCGCAGGGTCTGACTGTGCGCAGAGTGCTGGCATACTGACAGCGCAGTGTCTGACGTGCGCAGAGTGCTGCATACTGACAGCGCAGCGTGTCCTGACTCGTGCGCAGAGTGCTGCATACTGACAGCGCAGTGTCTGACTGTGCGCAGAGTGCTGCATACTGACAGCGCAGTGTCTGACTGTGCGCAGAGTGCTGCATCTGACAGCGCAGTGTCTGACTGTGCGCAGAGTGCTGCATACTGACAGCGCAGGTCTGACTGCGCAGAGGGCTGCACTACTGGACAGCGCAGTGTCTGACTGTGCGCAGAGTGCTGCATACTGACAGCGCAGTGTCCGACTGGCCGAGTGCTGATACTGAACAGCGCAGTGTCTGACTGGGCGCAGACTGCTGCATACTGTCAGCGCAGTGTCTGACTGTGCGCAGAGTGCTGCATACCTGACAGCGCTGTGTCTGACTGGGCGCAGAGTGCTGCATACTGACAGCGCAGTGTCTGCTCACTGCTCGGCGCAGAGTGCTGCATACTGACAGCGCAGTGTCTGACTGTGCGCAGAGTGCTGCATACTGACCAGCGCAGTGTCTGACTGTGCGCAGAGTGCTGCATACTGACAGCGCAGTGTCTGACTGTCGGCAAGAGCTGCATACTCGCTCAGCGCAGTGCTGTGCCGTGCGCAGAGTGTGCATACTGACAGCGCAGTGTCTGTGTGCGCAGAGTGCTGCATACTGACAGGCGCAGTGTCTGTGTGCGCAGAGTGCCTGCATACTGACAGCGCAGTGTCTGACTGTGCGCAGAGTGCTGCATAC
>NW_027456285.1:0-22274 GCF_040206685.1 Ascaphus truei | reverse complement strand
GAGATTCTCCTGATGAAGGTGCTGTACGTAACGTTGGATGCTGCTCTGACTTCTTTAAATCAGTAAAATTACCTTTTTTGCTTCCTATTGGACGCTCTACTTCTGGGGTCTGACCCCATGTTACCCCGATTCCCACAGTCCTGAGCGGATTATTTGTCTCAGCTCCCACTCCCGATACTGACCCCTGGAAGTGCATCCCAAGTGGCTGGAGCTGACCCTCTATCGGCCCCTGTATTGGTTCCTCCCTGTTATGTGGCTGTGGTCACTACTCAGAGTTCATGTTGTTACTAATGTAACGGTCTTCCCTGGCTTCTGAGCCTGTTGCCGTAGCAACTCCCCTCTGCTACTCTGTGAGTTGGGCTGCCCCTCCTCCCTCTGCTCCCCTGTGAGTTGGGCTGCCCCTGCTCCCCTGTGAGTTGGGCTGCCCCTCCTCCCCCCTGCTCCCCTGTGAGTTGGGATGGCTCTCCTCCCCCTGCTCCCCTGTGAGTTGGGCTGCCCCTGCTCCCCTGTGAGTTGGGCTGCCCCTCCTCCCCCTGCTCCCCTGTGAGTTGGGATGGCTCTCCTCCCCCTGCTCCCCTGTGAGTTGGGCTGCCCCTGCTCCCCTGTGAGTTGGGCTGCCCCTCCTCCCCCTGCTCCCCTGTGAGTTGGGCTGCCCCTGCTCCCCTCTGAGTTGGACTGCCCCTCCTCCCCCGGCCAATTGGAGCAGCCCTGTCCTTTTCCTGCCACCACACTTCCTCTTTGCACCCGGCAGCCATTGTGAGCAGTCACCTCACCTATCCCCTGGTAAAGTTAATGTCAGTTACCTGTCCCTGATATTTGCTCCCCACCAAGTCCCCCCTTTCTGTTACTATTCTATTACAATAAAGTCTGCAGAAGACAAGAAGGACTCTGTGTGCATCAACAGGGAGTTACGCCAGGGAGTGCGCAAGGTGGGGGGCGCGCAAGGTGGGGGGCGCGCACCCACGGGAGGGGAGAGATTTTCCAGGGGGGGTGTGCAGCAGCTACAGAGGTCCTGCGCTCCCCCCCAAGGCATTTAAATGAAATGCCGGGGGACCGTGCGAGGCCTCTGCAGCTTCTCCTACCTTGTGTTCGGTGACGTGTCGCCATAGTAACAAATGACGCCACAAGGTTACGTGACGTCACGTTGCCATGGCAATGTGACATCACATGACCCCTCTACGTCATTGACGCCGTAGCCGAGCAAGAGGGGGAGGTGCAAGCCGGGAGGTAAGATACGCACGCAGTGACACGCACGCTATGATATGCACGCTATGATACGCACGCTGTGATACGCGCGCAGTGATACGCGCGCAATGATACGCACGCAGTGATACAATGATAAACACACCTCCAACATATACCAGTCCCAATACAGCCCTATTCCAGGGGTCCCCGCCCCCCTCACCCGGGCTAGCAGCGTGCTCCCGATCTCCTGGATCACCGAGTGATTCTCCTGGCGAAGACGCTTCAAGTCATCCAGGAAAACGGCTGCAACGACAGGTAACGCCCGGCGTTAAGGGGGCCGCATGGCACAGGCTGGGGGGGTTTGGGGAAGGGGTGGGGGATTTGGGGGGGGGATTTGGGGGACTCACCATGGGCCTCAATGAGGTCGTCCAGGCTGGGGAAGATGTTCTCCAGCTCCATGGTGGGAATCCACTCCCTCTGCATGGGAAGGTAGAAGACGTCGTGTAACACGCGGAGCATCCGCACGTGGGCGTGCTCTGTGAAGAGGAGCTCTGCGGGGGGGGGGGAGGCACAGGGTTAGGGAGACTACGGGGTGGGGGGGAAGAGACATGGGGGAGAGACATGGGGGGGAGAGACATGGGGGAGAGAGACATGGGGGGGAGAGACATGGGGGGGAAGAGACATGGGGGGAGAGACATGGGGGGGAGAGACATGGGGGGGAAGAGACATGGGGGGAGAGACATGGGGGGGAGAGACATGGGGGGAGAGACATGGGGGGGAGAGACATGGGGGGGAGAGACATGGGGAAGAGACATGGGGGGAGAGACATGGGGGGAGAGACATGGGGGGGAGAGACATGGGGGGGAGAGACATGGGGGGAGAGACATGGAGGAGAGACATGAGGGGGGAGAGACATGGGGGGGAAGAGACATGGGGGGGAAGAGACATGGGGCGGAGAGACATGGGGGGGGAGAGACATGGGGGGTCAGGCATTGAGTCAGACACTGGATTGGGGAAACCAGGAGACGTGGAGACATGGGGGGAAGAGACATGGGGGAAGAGACATGGGGGGGAAGAGACATGGGGGGGAGAGACATGGGGGGGAGAGACATGGGGGGAAGAGACATGGGGGGAAGAGACATGGGGGGGAAGAGACATGGGGGGGAAGAGACATGGGGGGGAGAGACATGGGGGGGAGAGACATGGGGGGGGAAGAGACATGGGGGGTCAGGCATTGAGTCAGACACTGGATGGGGGAAACCAGGAGACGTGGAGACAGAGACCACAACAAGAGGGGGGAGGGGAGAGATGGGGGATCCCCCCCTCGGTCGCCACCGCTCTTACCGTTGATAACCTCCTGCCGCTTGATCTGGCTTTTCTTCAGCCCGAGGAGTGTTTCGGGGGACACGAGTTCCCTCCAGTTGGGGGGTCACTCTCGGGCTCCGGAACGCGCGGCTCAGTCTCCTCAGACTGGGGAAGCAGAAAGGACGGCGGAGCCTCAGCACTCCCCCAGGCTCCGGGCTGCGGGGGGCAAGAGGCAGTCACGTCAAAGCACATATCACACTGCCTGCCACCCCCAGCACACACCGTCTCCCCCCCCAACACACATCTCATACTGCCACCCCCAGCACACACCGTCTCCCCCCCAACACACATCTCATACTGCCACCCCCAGCACACACCGTCTCCCCCCCAACACACATCTCATACTGCCACCCCCAGCACACACCGTCTCCCCCCCAACACACATCTCATACTGCCACCCCCAGCACACACCGTCTCCCCCCCAACACACATCTCATACTGCCACCCCCCCAACACACATCTCATACTGCCACCCCCAGCACACACCGTCTCCCCCCCAACACACATATCACACTGCCTGCCACCCCCAGCACACACCGTCTCCCCCCAACACACATCTCATACTGCCACCCCCAGCACACACCGTCTCCCCCCAACACACATCTCATACTGCCACCCCCAGCACACACCGTCTCCCCCCAACACACATCTCATACTGCCACCCCCAGCACAACACCGTCTCCCCCCCAACACACATCTCATACTGCCACCCCCAGCACACACCGTCTCCCCCCAACACACATCTCATACTGCCACCCCCAGCACACACCGTCTCCCCCCCAACACACATCTCATACTGCCACCCCCAGCACACACCGTCTCCCCCCCCAACACACATCTCATACTGCCACCCCCCCAGCACACAGCGTCTCCCCCCAACACACATCTCATACTGCCTCCCCCCAGCACACACCACACTGCCTCCCCCACCAGCACACACCCCCAACACACATCTCATACTGCCACCCCCAGCACACACCGTCTCCCCCCCAACACACAACTCCCCCAACACACATCTCATACTGCCACCCCCAGCACACACCGTCTCCCCCCCAACACACATCTCATACTGCCACCCCCCCAGCACACACCGTCTCCCCCCCAACACACATCTCATACTGCCACCCCCAGCACACACCGTCTCCCCCCCAACACACATCTCATACTTCCACCCCCTGCACACACCACACTGCCTCCCCCACCAGCACACACCACACTGTCTCCCCCACCAGCACACACACCCCCAACACACATCTCATACTGCCACCCCCAGCACACACCGTCTCCCCCCCAACACACATCTCATACTGCCTCCCCCCAGCACACACCACACTGCCTCCCCCACCAGCACACACCTCATACTGCCTACTTCCCCCCCAGCACACACCACACTGCCTCCCCCACCAGCACACACACCCCCAACACACATGCTCATACTGCCTCCCCCCAGCACACACCGTCTCCCCCCCCAACACACATCTCATACTGCCACCCCCCAGCACACACCGTCTCCCCCCAACACACATCTCATACTGCCACCCCCCCAGCACACACCACACTGCCTCCCCCACCAGCACACACACCCCAACACACATCTCATATTGCCTACCTCCCCCCCAGCACACACCACACTGCCTCCCCCACCAGCACACACCACACTGCCTCCCCCACCAGCACACACACCCCCAACACACATCTCATACTGCCTACCTCCCCCAGCACACACCACTGCCTCCTCCACCAGCACACACCGTCTCCCCCCCCAACACACATCTCATACTGCCACCCCCAGAACACACCGTCTCCCCCCCAACACACATCTCATACTGCCACCCCCAGCACACACCGTCTCCCCCTCAACACGCCTCTCATACTGCCTGCCACCCCCTAGCACACACCACACTGCCTCCCCCATCAGCACACATCACACTGCCTCCCCCACCAGCACACACCATCTCCCCCCCAACACACATCTCATACTGCCTACCTCCCCCCATCACACACCACACTGCCTCCCCCACCAGCACACACACCCCCAACACGCATCCCATACTGCCTACCTCCCCCCAGCACACCTCACACTGCCTCCCCCATCCACACACACCGTCTCCCCCCCAACACGCATCCCATACTGCCTACCTCCCCCCCAGCACACCTCACACTGCCTCCCCCATCCGCACACACCGTCTCCCCCCCAACACACATCTCATACTGCCTACCTCCCCCCCCAGCACACACCACACTGCCTCCCCCACCAGCACACACCGTCTCCCCCCCCAACACACATCTCATACTGCCTACCTCACCCCCAGCACACACCACACTGCCTCCCCCACCAGCACACACCATCTTCCCCCCCAACACACATCACATACAGCCTACCTCACCCCCCAGCACACACCACACTGCCTCCCCCACCAGCACACACCACACTGCCTCCCCCACCAGACACACACCCGTCTCCCCCCCAACACAAACCTCACACTGCCCCCCCCTTCCCCCAGGCACACAACCTCACACTGCCTCCCCCCCAAGGCACACACCTCACACTGCTTCCCCCCCCAGGCACACACCTCACACTGCCTTCCCTCCCAGGCACACACCTAAACACTGCCTCCCCTCCGGGCACACACCTCACACTGCCTCCCCCCCAGCACACACTGCCTCCCCCCCAGCACACACTGCCTCCCCCCCCCAGCACACACTGCCTCCCCCTCCAGCACACACTGCCTCACCCCCCAAGCACACACTGCCTCTCCCCCCAACACACACTGCCTCCCCACCAAGCACACACTGCCTCCCCCCCAAGCACACACTGCCTCTCCCCCCAACACACACTGCCTCCCCCCCAAGCACACACTGCCTCTCCCCCCAACACACACTGCCTCTCCCCACAACCCCCCCAGCACACACTGCCTCCCCCCCCGCCCCCCCCAGCACACACTGCCTCCCCCCCAGCACACACTGCCTCCCCCCCAGCACACACTGCTCTCCCCCGCCCCCCCAGCACACACTGCCTCTCCCCCCGCCCCCCCCAGCACACACTGCCTCCCCCCCAGCACACACTGCCTCTCCCCCCGCCCCCCCCCCAGCACACAACTGCCTCCCCCCCCAGCTACACACTGCCTCCCCCCCCAGCCCCCCAGCACACACTGCCTCCCCCCCAGCCCCCCAGCACACACTGCCTCCCCCCGCCCCTCTCCTCATTGTGATCTCAGTGGATAAGACTTCATGCGTCTCACATGTATGGCCGGGTGTACTAAGTGGTGCTAAGCCGCCACACACCTTCCAGCTCATTCACTGGACGCCTTAGCACCACTTAGCGCACGTGGCCCATAGTCGTCATCCCTCGGTCCCCGACCTACATGAGGCTGCCGGAGCGGAGCCCGGGCTGACCCGCGGTCCGCTGCAGGTCGTTGGCTCGCGCCGCCGCGTCCAGATCCACGTCGCTGCGGGAACGCGTCTGCTTGGCTTTGGCGGAGCCGCGCTGGGATCGCTTGCGCTCGTAAACCCGCAGGCTCTCCGAGCGGCCCCAGCTTACCCGAGGGCCTGTTCGGGGGCGCCGGCCAGCAGGGGGGGGGGGGGAGAGGGTCACCGCCACCGAAAGAGGAGAAAGAGAGGGGAGGGGGGGGCGGGATTGTGAGGGACGGCATGCGAGAGGGAGAGGAGTGAAGGGGGGACAGGGAGGGGAGTGAAGGGGGGGACAGGGAGAGATGGAGTGCATGAGATAAAATGGGGGAGGGAGAGTGGTGATGAGGTTGAGAGTGGAGAAAAAATGGGGGGGGGGGGAGGAGAGACAGGGAGGGCCGGCATACACCAGACAAAGAAGGGGGGGGATAAAGAGAAGCTAGAAAATAGTGAGGGGGGCCACACAACAGAGTGCAGGGGGGGGATGGAATTGGAAATAACATACAGAGAGAAATTCAGAAGCGGGGGACATGCGAGACAGGGGGAGGGGGAGACGGGGGGAGAAGCGATACGGGGGGATGGGAAAAACACGCGAGACGGGGGAGAAACACGCGAAACGGGGGAGGGGAGAGAAATACGCAAGACGGGGGAGGAGGGAGAAACACGCAAGACGGGGAGGGGGGAGAAACACGCGGGACAGGGGAGGCACACGCGAGACGGGGGGAGGGACACGCGAGACAGGGGGAGGGACACGCGAGACGGAGGGAGGGACACGCGAGACAGGGGGAGGGACACGCGAGATGGGGGGGAGGGGGGAGGGACACGGTGCTGAGGGGTATGGCGGGCCTGTGCCGCCCTCTATGGGTTACCTGCCCACTAAAGGACTCCTCATATACCCCCCAAACACAGCAAGTACCAATCAGTACTCTCACATTACAGAGGTAAATAACCAGTGACCACCGTCAGGCGGAGATCCCGTATTACTGCGGCCAAACTCGGACCTCAGTGAGAACCAGGAGCCGGAAATCTCGGGAACACTCGGAAAGCCTATTCTCCCAGGTCAGGGTGCGCGGGGGGGGGTCAGGGTGCACGGGGGGGGGGGGGGGTCAGGGTGCACGGGGGGGGGGGGGGGGGGGCGGGGGGGGGAGGTCAGGGTGCGCGGGGGGGGAAGAGTCAGGGTGCGCGGGGGAAGAGTCAGGGTGCGCAGGGGAAGAGTCAGGGTGCGCAGGGGAAGAGTCAGGGTGCGCAGGGGGGAAGAGTCAGGGTGCGCAGGGGGGAAGAGTCAGGGTGCGTGTGGGGGGGGAAGAGTCAGGGTGCGTGTGGGGGGGGAAGAGTCAGGGTGCGTGTGGGGGGGGAAGAGTCAGGGTGCGCGGGGGGGAAGAGTCAGGGTGCGCGGGGGGGAAGAGTCAGGGTGCGCGGGGGGGGAGTCAGGGTGCGCAGGGGGGGAGTCAGGGTGCGCAGGGGGGGAGAGTCAAGGTGCGTGGGGGGGGAAGAGTCAGGGTGCGTGGGGGGGGAAGAGTCAGGGTGCGCGGGGGGGGGGGGGAAAGAGTCAGGGTGCGCGGAGGGAAAGAGTCAGGGTGCACGGGGGGAGGGAAGAGTCAGGGGTGCGCGGGGGGGGAAGAGTCAGGGTGCGCGGGGGGGAAGAGTCAGGGTGCGCGGGGGGGGAAGAGTCAGGGTGCACGGGGGGAAGAGTCAGGGTGCACGGGGGGGGAGTCAGGGTGCGCGGGGGGGGGGAGTCAGGGTGCGCGGGGGGGGAGTCAGGGTGCGCAGGGGGGGGAGAGTCAAGGTGCGCGGGGGGGAGGAGTCAGGGTGCGCGGGGGGGGGGGAGTCAGGGTGCGCGGGGGAAGAGTCAGGGTGCGCGGGGGGGAGGAGTCAGGGTGCGCGGGGGGAGGAGTCAGGGTGCGCGGGGAGAAGAGTCAGGGTGCGCGGGGGGGAGGAGTCAGAGTGTGCAGGGGGGGGAAGAGTCAGGGTGCACGGGGGGAAGAGTCAGGGTGCACGGGGGGGGAGTCAGGGTGGGCGGGGGGGGGAGTCAGGGTGCGCAGGGGGGGGAGAGTCAAGGTGCGCGGGGGGGAGGAGTCAGGGTGCGCGGGGGGGGGAGTCAGGGTGCGCGGGGGAAGAGTCAGGGTGCGCGGGGGAAGAGTCAGGGTGCGCGGGGGGGAGGAGTCAGGGTGCGCGGGGGAGAAGAGTCAGAGTGCGCGGGGGGGGAGGAGTCAGAGTGCGCGGGGGGGGGGGGGAGTCAGGGTGCGCGGGGGAAGAGTCAGGGTGCGCGGGGGAAGAGTCAGGGTGCGCGGGGGAAGAGTCAGGGTGCGCGGGGGAAGAGTCAGGGTGCGCGGGGGAAGAGTCAGGGTGCGCGGGGGAAGAGTCAGGGTGCGCGGGGGAAGAGTCAGGGTGCGCGGGGGAAGAGTCAGGGTGCGCGGGGAAGAGTCAGGGTGCGCGGGGGAAGAGTCAGGGTGCGCGGGGGAAGAGTCAGGGTGCGCGGGGGAAGAGTCAGGGTGCGCGGGGGAAGAGTCAGGGTGCGCGGGGGAAGAGTCAGGGTGCGCGGGGGAAGAGTCAGGGTGCGCGGGGGAAGAGTCAGGGTGCGCGGGGGAAGAGTCAGGGTGCGCGGGGGAAGAGTCAGGGTGCGCGGGGGAAGAGTCAGGGTGCGCGGGGGAAGAGTCAGGGTGCGCGGGGGAAGAGTCAGGGTGCGCGGGGGAAGAGTCAGGGTGCGCGGGGGAAGAGTCAGGGTGCGCGGGGGAAGAGTCAGGGTGCGCGGGGGAAGAGTCAGGGTGCGCGGGGGAAGAGTCAGGGTGCGCGGGGGAAGAGTCAGGGTGCGCGGGGGAAGAGTCAGGGTGCGCGGGGGAAGAGTCAGGGTGCGTGGGGGGGAAGAGTCAGGGTGCGCGGGGGGGAAGAGTCAGGGTGCGCGGGGGGGAAGAGTCAGGGTGCGCGGGGGGGAAGAGTCAGGGTGCGCGGGGGGGAAGAGTCAGGGTGCGCGGGCGGGGAAGAGTCAGGGTGCGCGGGCGGGGAAGAGTCAGGGTGCGTGGGCGGGGAAGAGTCAGGGTGCACGGGGGTGTCAGGGTGCACGGGGGGTGGTCAGGGTGCACGGGGGGTGGTCAGGGTGCACGGGGGGTGGTCAGGGTGCACGGGGGGGTCAGAGTGCACGGGGGGGTCAGGGTGCACGGGGGGGGTCAGGGTGCACGGGGGGGGGTCAGGGTGCACGGGGGGGTCAGGGTGCACGGGGGGGTTCAGGGTGCACGGGGGGGTCAGGGTGCACGGGGGGGTCAGGGTGCATGGGGGGTCAGGTTGCACGGGGGTTCAGGGTGCACGGGGGGGTTCAGGGTGCACGGGGGGGGGCAGGGTGCACGGGGGGGTCAGGGTGCATGGGGGGGTCAGGGTGCACGGGGGGTGGGTCAGGGTGCACGGGGGGGTGTCAGGGTGCACGGGGGGTGTCAGGGTGCACGGGGGTGTCAGGGTGCACGGGGGTGTCAGGGTGCACGGGGGTGTCAGGGTGCACGGGGGTGTCAGGGTGCACGGGGGTGTCAGGGTGCACAGGGGGGTCAGGGTGCACGGGGGTGTCAGGGTGCACAGGGGGGTAAGGGTTCATGGGGGGTAAGGGTGCACAGGGGGGGGGGGGGTCAGGGTGCACAAGGGTGTCAGGGTGCGTGGTGGGGGGTGGATGTGTGTCACTGGGAGAGAGGTTTGGGTTTGCAGGGGGTAACGGGCAAGGACCTGTGGGGGGGGGAGGGGTAAAGACCCAAGTGCGCTTAAGAACCTGGGGGAGAGGGGGGGGTACGGACCAGGGCGGAGGGGGTAAGAAGGAGCTTGGGGCGAGGGTAATACTTAGCCGGGCTCATTACACAGACACCTCCCCTGGGGCACAGACACATGCACTGACCTTTTCTTCCGTCTGCAAACAGAGCACGAGGGGTTAATTATTCCACAAGCACAACTTTCCGCGTGGATTGCAAGCTCTGCAGACAAGGGTGTCAGATTCCGAAGGTTTACTTGTGTGTTATTAACTCTTACAGTGACAGCCAGGTCAGCAACACATTGCAAAGCGCCTCGCTCCCCAGGCACTGCGGGAGGTTACAGGCCCCGCATATTACAGGAGTTAGGACCATAATACAATATATAATGCTCAGGCCTCAGAGGCGCCGGGGGAATACCCGGAGTAATACCGCGGGGACTGCAGGGGTATTAAATACTTCCCAAAGTAATAATCACTTTCTCTCTGTGTGTCTGCAGAAACCGCACAGAGAAATGTCCCAGGACACTGTGCTGGCCGTGCGGGTCACCCAAGGGCGCCCTGTGACCGCAGGGTGACAGGGAGACACACCATGCCAGCAGCATTATACACAAGCACCCGCTGCTGCCAGCGCAGACAGGGCAACACGAGAGCCAACGTACCACGTACCGGCGCCCACGTGCGGAGACACAGGAGGGACACGCTGCAGGGGAAGAGAGCGGCAACACACGGGCAATACAGGGGTACAGGACAAGGGAAGGGGGGAGAGAGGGGGAGGGAGAGAGGGGAGGGAGAGAGAGGGAGGAGAGAGAGGGGGAGGAGAGAGAGAGAGGGGAGAGAGGAGGGGAGAGAGAGAGAGGAGGGGAGAAAGAGGGGAAGACGAGACTGTGCAGAGCGCGTTGGGGGCAGACGAAACTGTGCAGAGAGCGTTGGGGGGCAGACGAGACTGTGCAGAGCACGCTGGGGGCAGACGAGACTGTGCAGAGCGCGCTTGGGGGCAGACTAGACTGTGCAGAGCGCGCTGGGGGGCAGACGAGACTGCAGAGCGCGCTGGGGGGCAGACTAGACTGTGCAGAGCGCGCTGGGGGGCGGACGAGACTGCAGAGCACGCTGGGGGGCAGACGAGACTGTGCAGAGCGAGCTGGGGGGCAGACAACTGTGCAGAGCGTGCTGGTGGCAGACGAGACTGTGCAGAGCGAGCTGGGGGGCAGACGAGACTGTGCAGAGCGAGCTGGGGGGCAGACTAGACGAGTCAGCGGATAACAGACAGGGAAGGCGCAGAAGCTACGGACACTGACGCCCATCCCAGATGGACAGATGTGTGTAACCAGCTCACTGCCAGACCCTGCTCCCGACAGAGGAAGTGACCGCGTGTGGGGGCCGAAGGGTCACTGCAGGTAGCTGGCAGTGGGGTGTTTAAGGATCCCACCCGCATTTCGCTGACCTCTCGTTCTCCACACTCTCCTCCTGCGGGTGCTCCGCTGGGCACAGCTCCATGGCTGGGGATCCTCTGGACATGTGATCAGAGACTTCCGGAGACGCCGTCCCATCAGCCACTGCTCCAGTGGAAAGAGTGGTTACTGCAGCTCAGCGAACTCCCGTCTCCCACCCCCTTATACAGAGGTGTCTGGGCTCAGAGCTCACCTGTTCCTCTCTTATAGAGAGGTGCCTGGGCTCAGATCTTAGCTATCTCCCCCTCTTCTATAGAGGGGTCCCTGTGTATAGCAGCAGTGCTACTGGGAGGTGTGATGTGAGTTCCCTGGTTATTAACTCTTCGTTGGCAGTGTGTAGCGGGACTGGTTATGCACGGGGTAAGTGTCCCGGTACTGACCTGGGTCACTGGGGTCGCTGGGAGGAGCGTGTATGGTCACAGAGACCCCCGCCTCCGGCCCCTCGCCGGCCCCTCCGCTGCTGCCCTTGGGTTTGGCTGTGCTGCTGTCGCTTCGGTCGAAGGTTCTCTGCCCGTGACTGACCCTCCTCTCTGGCACTGACGGCTTCTCCGCTGCTGGGGGGACAGAGGGGGGCCCTCCAATCACAGAGCTCGCCTCAACTACTGAACCAATCAGATCCTGGGTGTGACTACGCCCCTCCCACTGTGCATCAATACGGCCAATCAGATCCTGGCTGTGACTACTCCCCTCCCACTGTGCATCCATACAGCCAATCAGATCCTGAGTGTAACTAAGCCCCTCCCACTGTGCATCAATACAGCCAATCAGATCCTGGCTGTGACTACTCCCCTCCCACTGTGCATCAATGCAGCCAATCAGATCCTGGCTGTGACTACTCCCCTCCCACTGTGCATCAATGCAGCCAATCAGATCCTGGGTGTAACTAAGGGGGAGGGGGAGACTGTGGTGTAGCCTGTTGTGTTTGTGAAGCTGCAATAAAGTTATTCTACAACCCGGAAGTGCCTTGGATTTTGTCACAGGCTGTGGCGCCGGATTTCTCTTCCTTTCTATGCTAGCAGGTACTAAGAGACAGATATTAATTTGTCTCTTAAATTTAGGATTAAGATGTTCATATTTAGTCTCGTTGTGTACGCCAGGAGTGCCCGCATGTAGTGATGTGACTCACGTGTGTAAGTGTTAGTTAAGGGAAGTTATAAGTACATTTAGATATTGCAGGCTTTAGGTAAATATCTTTGAAAGGACATTTTTTTAACCTGTCATAAAACCGTCGATCTCACTGTTGATTTACGACAAGGGGCCGGGTTTAGGTTGTGTTCAATGGGGAAAAAATTGTACTTAAAGTCTGAACCAGGATTATGAAAATTAGATGTCTACAGAGGTGTATCTGGGACCAGATACGGGATATCTCATTGTCTCTTAGGCGTGTTACACTGGCGACACACTTTATTCGAGCTTGGCTAGTCCCACGAATTCGGGTATACCCGGGTGTATTGAGGTTTGTGACTGTTTTCTGCCCGAGTGCATTGAGTTATTTTCCAGGCAGGGATTGAAGCATTTTATTCCCGCTGGCTGCAATACTGCACAGTATATATATATAAACTGCATTACAATTCATGAATTTATGCCATCTGGTAGACACGCGAAGCATTGCAGCCTATTAAATCCTAATCATTATCATTTAACAGATCAGCCGCCCATCAGCCAGGCATGAACCCAGGCTGGGAAGGCAAATGCAACGGGGCTTGTCAGAGGTGAGGAGCGGCGCATTCCAGGTATCTGCCAGGTACATACCGGGTATTTGCTCGAATAAAGTGTGTCGGTGCAGTATATAGTAGGCGCTAGTGCGCGCGCTGGCGTGTGCCCGGTGTTGCGCGTGCACGTTTAGTTGGTAGGCTGCAAACGGTGACGCGAGCGGTTAGGGGGCGTGACTGATGTCACAGCGTTAGGATGTGATTTTATTGTAATTTCCCTGGTCTGCCGCGCCACCGTTCACGGCCGTGCATGCGTCCCTAGTATAGAAACATCTGGCTAACAGCCAATTGTAATTGACGCGCGCACGCACGCACGCACGCACTGTATTACACACCTTACCAGTCACCACTGTGTTAGGAAACGGATATCATAGGGTGATGTATAGCGTTTTCTTTTGTTTTATCCTTTCTATTTTAAGCCGCTGTTCTGCATTTAATTGTAACTATGTTTTTTGTAATCCTTTTTTCGGTAACCTAAGCACTTTATTTTTATATACAGTTATGTGAGAAAGTAAGTACACCCTCTTTGAATTCTATGGTTTTACATATCAGGACATAATAACAATCATCTGTTCCTAGCAGGTCTTAAAATTGGCTAAATACAACCTCAGATGAACAACAACACATGACATATTAGTGTGTGTGTGTGTGTGTGTGTGTGTGTGTGTGTGTGTGTGTGTGTGTGTGTGTGTGTGTGTGTGTGTGTGTGTGTGTGTGTGTGTGTGTGTGTGTGTGTGTGTGTGTGTGTGTGTGTGTGTGTATGACATATTACACCGCGTCATGATTTATTTAACAAAAATAAAGCCAAAACGGAGATGTGTGTGAAAAACTAAGTACACCTTATGATTCAATAGCTTGTAGAACCACCTTTAGCAGCAATAACTTGAAGTAATAATTTTCTGTATGACTTTATCAGTCGCTCACATCGTTGTGGAGGAATTTTGGCCCACTCTTCTTTACAACGTTGCTTCAGTTCATTGAGGTTTGTGGGCATTTGTTTATGCACAGCTCTCTTAAGGTCCAGCCACAGCATTTCAATCGGCTTGAGGTCTAGACTTTGACTGGGCCATTGCAACACCTTGATTCTTTTCTTTTTCAGCCATTCTGTTGTAGATTTGCTGGTGTGCTTGGGATCATTGTCCTGTTGCATGACCCAATTTCGGGCAAGCTTTACTGTAGCTGTCGGACAGATGGCCTCACATTTGACTCTAGAATACTTTGGTATATAGAGGAGTTTATGGTCGACTCAATGACTGCAAGGTTCCCAGGTCTTGTGGCTGCAAAACAAGCCCAAATCATCACCCCTCCACCACGTGCTTGACAGTTGGTATGAGGTGTTTGTGGTGATATGCTGTGTTTTGGTTTTCGCCAAACGTGGCGCTCTGCATTATGGCCAAACATCTCCACTTTGGTCTCGTCTGTCCAAAGGACATTGTTCCAGAAGTCTTGTGGTTTGTTCAGATGCAACTTTGCAAACCTAAGCCAAGCTGCTTTTAGAGGGAAGAGGCTTTCTCCTGGCAACCCTCCAAACAAACCATACCTGTTCAGTCTTTTTCTAATTGTACTGTCATGAACTTTAACATTTAACATGCTAACTGAGGCCTGTACAGTCTGAGATGTAACTCTTGGGTTTTTTGTAATTTCTCTGAGCATTGCACGGTCTAACCTTGGGGTGAATTTGTTGGGACGTCCACTCCTGGGAAGATTGGCCACTTTGAATGTTTTTCACTTTTGAATAATCTTTCTCACTGTAGAATGATGCACTTTAAATTGTTTGGAAATTGCCTTATAACCCTTCCCAGATTGATGGGCAGCAACAATTGCTTCTCTAAGATCATTGCTGATGCCTTTCCTCCTTGGCATTGTTAACACACACCTGAATGCTCCAGACCAGCAAACTGCTAAAACTTCGGCTTTTATAGAGGTGGTCACACTTGCTAATGATCAATTAATGAATGGCATTTGATTAGCAGCACATGTCTGCTACTTAGCATCTTAATTCCTATAGAAGCAGTAAGGGTGTTCATATTTTTCACACACAGCTTCTCCATTTTGGCTTTGTTTTTGTTTAATAAATCCTGACACAGTGTAATATGTCATGTGTTGCTGTGCATCTGAGGTTGTATTTACCTAATTTTTAGACCTGCTAAGGAACAGATGGTTGTTATTATGTCCTGATATGTAAAACCATAGAATTCAAAGAGGGTGTAGTGTCTTATTCACACCACTGTATATTAAGCAATGCTTTGGGCTCTGAATGAACTGATGCACGCTCTGGGGAGAGTATTTCCGTTTTCGGACACATTTTGCTACAACTGATTCTTGTGTGTTAAAGTGCATAGTGTTTTCTATAATACACAGGGACCTGGGGCCCTCGCAAATATTCAGGTGGTGGCAGTGGATAGATGTGATTTGCAATTGAGGAGGGGTAAATATTAACTCACTGGTACCTTGCGGAGGAGAAAGGTGAGTTGCTAGAGTAGCCGTGTGTAGTAACCCTGGTTGCAGATCTAAGTCACGCGCCCACGTGTGTGCTGTTCGTGGCGGTGGTATTTTGGGACGGATTGAGAGATATAACTCATTTGAGGGACCTTTGCAAAAGTGAAGAGTGGGGCAGCTTGTGAGTGTCAATATTAACCCTTGCCCCGTATGCAGGTCACGTGCTAGCTGGGTGCTGTATTTGACAACAGCCAATCAGATCGGGACAGTAACTAAGCCCTCCCACTGTGCATCAATACAGCCAAACAGATCCTGTGTATACCTAAGCCCCTCTCACTGTGCATCAATACGGCCAATCAGATACTGACAGTAACTCAGCCCCTCCCACTGTGCATCAATTCTAAGCCCCTCCCACCGTGCATCAATACAGCCATTCAGATCCTGACAGTAAGTAAGCCCCTCCCACCGTGAATCAATACAGCCATTCAGATCCTGACAGTAAGTAAGCCCCTCCCACCGTGCATCAATACAGCCATTCAGATCCTGACAGTAAGCCCCTCCCACCGTGCATCAATACAGCCATTCAGATCCTGACAGTAAGCCCCTCCCACCGTGCATCAATACAGCCATTCAGATCCTGACAGTAAGTAAGCCCCTCCCACCGTGCATCAATACAGCCATTCAGATCCTGACAGTAAGTAAGCCCCTCCCACCGTGCATCAATACAGCCATTCATATCCTGACAGTAAGTAAGCCCCTCCCACGGTGCATCAATACAGCCATTCAGATCCTGACAGTAAGTAAGCCCCTCCCACCGTGCATCAATACAGCCATTCAGATCCTGACACTAAGTAAGCCCCTCCCACCGTGCATCAATACAGCCATTCAGATCCTGACAGTAAGTAAGCCCCTCCCACGTGCATCAATACAGCCATTCAGATCCTGACAGTAAGTAAGCCCCTCCCACCGTGCATCAATACAGCCATTCAGATCCTGACAGTAAGTAAGCCCCTCCCACCGTGCATCAATACAGCCATTCAGATCCTGACAGTAAGTAAGCCCCTCCCACCGTGAATCAATACAGCCATTCAGATCCTGACAGTAAGTAAGCCCCTCCCACCGTGCATCAATACAGCCATTCAGATCCTGACAGTAAGCCCCTCCCACCGTGCATC
The DNA here is from genome assembly GCF_040206685.1 of Ascaphus truei. NCBI lineage: Eukaryota > Metazoa > Chordata > Amphibia > Anura > Ascaphidae > Ascaphus > Ascaphus truei. Next base: position 5,818 of record NW_027456285.1, on the reverse strand, counting down.
AATACAGCCATTCAGATCCTGACAGTAAGTAAGCCCCTCCCACTGTGCATCAATACAGCCATTCAGATCCTGACAGTAAGTAAGCCCCTCCCACCGTGAATCAATACAGCCATTCAGATCCTGACAGTAAGTAAGCCCCTCCCACCGTGCATCAATACAGCCATTCAGATCCTGACAGTAAGCCCCTCCCACCGTGCATCAATACAGCCATTCAGATCCTGACAGTAAGTAAGCCCCTCCCACCGTGCAACAATACAGCCATTCAGATCCTGACAGTAAGTAAGCCCCTCCCACCGTGCATCAATACAGCCATTCAGATCCTGACAGTAAGTAAGCCCCTCCCACCGTGCATCAATACAGCCATTCAGATCCTGACAATAAGTAAGCCCCTCCCACCGTGCATCAATACAGCCATTCAGATCCTGACAGTAAGTAAGCCCCTCCCACTGTGCATCAATACAGCCATTCAGATCCTGACAGTAAGTAAGCCCCTCCCACCGTGCATCAATACAGCCATTCAGATCCTGACAGTAAGTAAGCCCCTCCCTCTCCTGCATCTAGTAATTCTTAGCTGGGGTGCTGCTGTCTGTCTGAGCTCCCTGTCCTGTCCTGATTGTCCCTGTCCTGTCCTGATTGTCCCTGTCCTGATTGTCCCTGTCCTGCCCTGCCCCCCCCCGTGAGCTCAGGATGATTGTAGCGTGTGCTCTGCGCACCGCCAGCTCCATGTAACACGGGACACACACGTGAGTTGTTAGTATGTTACAGAGGTGATTAGAGAGCGGTTGTAACTCTGTGAGAACCCCCCCCCCCTCCCGCGCAGTACCGGGAGAGGAGGCTCATGGGAACAGGATCACGTGACCAGAAAGGCTCAGTCCCACGGAAACCATATCAGAGAGCCACGTCCGTGAAGCCACGTTTTGGTTCTTGTTTTACTGGGCTTGTGCTAAAACTCAGCCCCACGCCTAGGATGGGATCTCCCTTGGGAGTCGCACCCCTTATAGGTTCGATCCCTCAGTGAGCCCGTGACAAGCGCAGCGTGGCGGTGTATGTACCACGTACATGGTGTAGGGCGGAGGTTACTGTCACACTGTTCCCCCGGCTGGAAAAGATTCGTTCCCAACCCCCAACTAATAAATCTTATCGCCGACTCATCCAATCCCAGGCTGGATAGAGTCCTGAGCTCGTGGGAGGGGGACACGCTTAATAATCCCCCAAACTGCCCTTCAGTGTGTGCAGGCAGCATGGGGGGGGGGGGGTATCACTGTCACTCCCTGCGGGAGCTTCCAAAGTCACGTCCCACAATGCCTTGCCGCTGTAGATGCAAAGCATTGTGGGCAGCGGCTCTGGAAGCCCCTGCTGTACGTGGCAGCGATACACCGCACACTAGGCCCAGGACCCCGCTGTACTGCCTGGACCCCCTTAGAGGCGCCTCAAAGACCCCTGTTGGGAATTGCTGGGGTAGGGTCGATGTTGCATTCTGGGGGATTTTCGGCTACATGGGTATTAGAGGGTATTACCTAGAAACACGACGTGGGCTGTTTGGTGGGACTGGGGCTTTAACCTCTTGGCTGCCAGAGAGGTTCGCACAGAGAGGCCGGTCACATTAACAGTGAAGGGGTTAAGGGAATTAGTAACAAGGTTCCAGGCGGCCCACGTGCCATGTCCCCTCCGGTGGTCTATAGTGCATCCCATCATGCTGTGGGCTGAGACGTGGATCAGTGGATGATGACGTGGTAGGGGGATTAGTGATTGGGAAGGTCCCCCCCGGTGGGCTATAGTACATCCCATCATGCTGTGGGCTGAGACGTGGGCCAGTGGATAATGACGTGGTAGGGGGATTAGTGATTGGGAAGGTCCCCCCCGGTGGGCTATAGTACATCCCATCATGCTGTGGGCTGAGACGTGGATCAGTGGATGATGACGTGGTAGGGGGATTAGTGATTGGGAAGGTCCCCTCCGGTGGGATATAGTACATCCCATCATGCTGTGGGCTGAGACGTGGGCCAGTGGATGATGACGTGGTAGGAGGATTAGTGATTGGGAAGGTCCCCCTCGTGGGATATAGTACATCCCATCATGCTGTGGGCTGAGACGTGGGCCAGTGGATGATTACGTGGTAGGGGGATTAGTGATTGGGAAGGTCCCCCCCGGTGGGATATAGTACATCCCATCATGCTGTGGGCTGAGACGTGGGCCAGTGGATGATGACGTGGTAGGAGGATTAGTGATTGGGAAGGTCCCCCTCGTGGGATATAGTACATCCCATCATGCTGTGGGCTGAGACGTGGGTCAGTGGATGATGACGTGGTAGGGGGGATTAGTGATTGGGAAGGTCCCCCTCGTGGGATATAGTACATCCCATCATGCTGTGGGCTGAGACGTGGGCCAGTGGATGATTACGTGGTAGGGGGATTAGTGATTGGGAAGGTCCCCCCCGGTGGGATATAGTACATCCCATCATGCTGTGGGCTGAGACGTGGGCCAGTGGATGATGACGTGGTAGGAGGATTAGTGATTGGGAAGGTCCCCCTCGTGGGATATAGTACATCCCATCATGCTGTGGGCTGAGACGTGGGCCAGTGGATGATTACGTGGTAGGGGGATTAGTGATTGGGAAGGTCCCCCCCGGTGGGATATAGTACATCCCATCATGCTGTGGGCTGAGACGTGGGCCAGTGGATGATGACGTGGTAGGAGGATTAGTGATTGGGAAGGTCCCCCTCGTGGGATATAGTACATCCCATCATGCTGTGAGCTGAGACGTGGGTCAGTGGATGATGACGTGGTAGGGGGATTAGTGATTGGGAAGGTCCCCCCCGGTGATATATAGTACATCCCATCATGCTGTGGGCTGAGACGTGGGTCAGTGGATGATGACGTGGTAGGGGAATTAGTGATTGGGAAGGTCCCCCCCGGTGATATATAGTACATCCCATCATGCTGTGGGCTGAGACGTGAGTCAGTGGATGATGACGTGGTAGGGGGATTAGTGATTGGGAAGGTACCTTCCGGGTCAAACTTTGACGGTCTGTTCTCAACATCTGTGAAAGAAATGGGAGGAGCGGAGGGGAGAACAAAACAGGGCGTGAAGATAAGCCACGAGCAGGCCACCATCCACGTGTCTATCCCTACACCAAGGGTGGGTGGGGGGAGGCCACGCATCTCACAGAGACAAGCCATGAGGAGGCCACCATCCACGTGTCTATCCCTACACCGCGGGTGGGTGGGGGGAGGCCACGCATCTCACAGGGACAAGCCACGAGGAGGCCACCATCCATGTGTCTATCCCTATCGAGGGGGGGAGGCCACGCATCTCACAGAGAGGGATAGCCACGTACCGCCATTTCCCCGAGTCAGTGAGCAGTGAGACTGCTAAGAGATAGCCCGTGTCTCAGTGACAGATAGCCGCGTGTCTGTGACAGATAGCCGCGTGTCTCAGTGACCGATAGCCGCGTGTCTCAGTGACAGATAGCCGCTCGCGTCTCAGTGACAGATAGCCGCGCGCGTCTCAGTGACAGATAGCCGCGCGCGTCTCAGTGACAGATAGCCGCGCGCGTCTCAGTGACAGATAGCCGCGCGCGTCTCAGTGACAGATAGCCGCGCGCGTCTCAGTGACAGATAGCCGCGCGCGTCTCAGTGACAGATAGCCGCGCGCGTCTCAGTGACAGATAGCCGTGCGTGTCTCAGTGACAGATAGCCGCGTGCGTCTCAGTGACAGATAGCTGTATATCTCACAGTGCGAGTCGCTGCGGTTCCAGCGAGTCGGATCGAGGATGCTGAACGGTTTCTTGGTTCTCAGTGGCTCGTCCCGGTTTCTTGGCGGTGACCTGAGGGGGGAGAACGTGACTGAGACCCGCAGAGCATTGCTCGGGGGGGGGGGGGGGAGTGTGAAGAAAATGGGGGTAATTAGCGCATTAATAAAGGCAGTGTGCTCGGCTGGTTACCCCTATTTCGTATTGGGGATGAAGGGGTTAATTTGTCATGCACTGTACATGTCTTATTTTTCCCTCTGTCCCTTGTTGAACCCATTTTGCAGGATTGTATGAGCTTGCAGTATAGTACATCCCAAGCACACACATATGAAAAATATAATAGTGAAATAAGGGGACCAGTTATGATCCATGAAGTGTATTTTTGCTGCAGGTTTTAAGGGACAAGCAGGATGAGGTTTTTTTCTCCTGTCATTAAAATGCACACAAGAACCAAATGTTTTGACACCTATGAGCGGGGTCACTTGCCTATGCAAGCTTCAAAGGTAACAGGCTGGGCCCACACCTGTAAGTCTCTCTGGAAGTTGCATATCAAAAGACCCAGAGTCCAGTGGGTGTGAATTGGCCAGATGGATGCTAAATAGGAAATCCTGTTGACCATTTGTGCTAGCTCACCTCCTGAGTCCCCCCTTCCAGCCTGAGAGGGGCCAGGTAAAGAGGGGAGTGCACCTATGCTAAGTAGCCAAGGTGGCATTGTCGCACATGCCCTGTGTGAACAGGAAATCCCTAGTGCCAACTCTCCAAACTGTGGCCAAGTAGGTGATTGGGGAATGATTACTTTCCCACGAGGGGGATTGGGTGGGTATGTTGGCGATAGGCTTCCAAACCCTATATACATCCCACCCAGGCTATCCCCATTTCTTTCGTTTTTCATTCTACCATGTGAGCGGATTTCCAACACGCTTCTCATAGTGGAGAAGAGCAGCAGCACATTCCTGGAACACAGAGAGTCTTATTACATCGGAACCAAGGACAAAACTCTGCGTTAGGACACTGTGATGGCTGGGGTTATCTGATTAACCCCAACGGACCAGAAAAGACTTTGCACATTCACAGAAGGATTGGGCTGGCAATTTGTGCCCTTGCAAAAGGACTACATTTTAAATGACAATCTTCTGGTGCTTTGCACCTTTCTGGACATTATCCCCTGTTCCTATACCAGTAAGTGTAATTATTAAGTGTATTCTGCAGTTGTCGTGTGTTTGCCTATCAAGGGAATAAATCTCAGTTTATTTTGCTCAAATTGTTCTGCTCAATTGGGATCCACAAAATATAAATGTGTTAAGTGTGTCTATCGTGACAGGGAGGGCAGAGACACGCAGAGTATTGCCCCGGGGGAGGGCAAAGACCCGCAGAGCATCGCTCGGGGGGGGGGCAGAGACCCGCAGAGCATAGCTCCGGGGGGGGGGGGGAAGGCAGAGACACGCAGAGCATCGCTAGGGGGAGAGACCCGCAGAGCATCGCTCCGGGGTGGGGGGAGTCAGAGACATGCAGAGCATCGCTAAGCCGGGGGGGAGGGGGGCACTCCAGCAGAGCATCGCTCCGGGGGGAGGGGAGAGACCCGCAGAGCATCGCTCCGGGGGGGGGGGGGGAGGGAGGGCAGAGACATGTAGAGCTTCGCTCGGTTGAGGGGAGAGACCCGCAGAGCATCGCTTCAGGGTGGGGGGAGTCAGAGACATGCAGAGCATCGCTAAGCCGGGGGGCGAGGGGGGCACTCCAGCAGAGCATCGCTCCTCACCTTTTTCCTGAAGAAGATGCTCTTGGATTTCTTGCTGTCCGCGGCCTTCGTCCGCACCCCGAGGTGCTTCATGTAGGTGACAATGGCACAGAATATGGTGGCACTGCCAAGAGAGGGACAGAGGGCACTGCTGGGGGAGACACGCACCCACGGCAAACCACAGCAACCCACGGCACACCACCCAACTGCAACTCGCCCAGCCGACGGCAACCCATCCAACCATAACACCCACTTCACCCCCCAACCACAAAACAGCAACCCACCCAACCGTAACACCCACTTCACCCCCCCCCCAACCACAACACGGCAA
>NW_027456284.1:0-22289 GCF_040206685.1 Ascaphus truei | reverse complement strand
AAACACACCAACATGTTTCATCCAACAGGACTTTATCAAGGTGTTGGATGAAATCAAATCACCAATACTGTTACCCTTAAAGACAGCCGTGTCATTCTGCAGCATCATGGCATTTTATATTCGTATTCTGCACACGGCCTGGGAATGTGACTTGCGGGGCAGGGAGAAGGGGTTGGGATATTCTCCTTGCAAACAAGTTTGGAGCCTGGACCTAAAAAACAGGTCGTAGCTCATATTTCCTAGGGAAAGTTTTAAAGATATAATTTAAAAAAAATGTCAAATCCCCAAAAAACACCTTTTTGTGTCCTTTTACATTGTCATTTTTGACTCCCATTTGCAGGCATACTTGGGATTTGTTCTGTTTGCAGTGCTGTGTGTTTCTGTATTACACTTGTTTCATGGATTGTTCAACGTGTGCATGCAAGATGCATTTCTGTTTCCTGGTGTATCTTTTAGTTGCAAAATGCATCGGGACAGGGGGAGGCTCTGAAAATAGCGGGGTTCGCAAATACCACTTTGCTGCTTATTTTTACCTAGGAAAATGTGCCTTATATCTGTGTACAGTGCGGTCCCGGCCTTCACATTACACGGAGCGGCGCCACATTTAACCCGCGCGCTTCCTGCTTGCCGGCGCCGTATTCTGCGTGCAATGGACTGCGTTTGATTGCCGGTATCGTGACGAGCGGCTGAGCACAAACCCTCCGGTATCCCGCGAGACCGATGCGTTTAACAGCCAATGCATATGAAAAGGTGGCGTTTTCTCGTGAGAAAACAAGCTTGTGAATGGGGAGACAATTAAAAGGAGAAGAGAACGCCGATACCTCGGGGTGATTGACGATGTACGTCTCTGGCAGCTGCTTTTCGAAGGCGTCGCCGTCCCGGGACATGCGGCAACAGATGGCCCGCGTCAGGTGTCCCTTACTGAATAGATAACCTGAGAGAGAGATGCATCGTTTAGGGGCAAACAGAAAGACGCGCACGTTATACATTGTACACAGAGCAACAGTGACCCAAATGTGTGATATTCAGGGGGGTTCGTTCCTAGTGCGTACCAAGCGTGACAGAGCTGAGGTACACGGGCTCCATGAAATGAGAGAGGAAGGCTCCTTGCAGGCCCAGTACGTTCCAGCGCATGATTTTATCGCTGCAGGACATGGTGCGCAGGCGCTCTCCGTGCTGGATCCCATCCCAGGTCGGGACGATGTCGCTCGACTCTACGGGAATCGTGCCTTCTCCTGTGTGGCAGCGGGAGGACAAAATCAAGAGTCATCACAGAGGGAAATCCTGGGGCTTCTCTCCCCGACCCTGAGGGAACCTCGGGGAGGCAGGGAACCTCAGAATGGGGGGGGGGGGGGGGGGAAAGAGGGGGAAGAGGTAGGGAACCTCGGGGGGAGGCAGGCTTAAGAATGAATAAAGCTAAACATCAAATAAACAGACTACTGATTGCTTTAATGCAGGGGGTGCTAAACTCTAGTCCTCAAGGGCCACCAATAGGTCAGGTTAAGGATATCCCTGCTTCAGCACAGGCGGCTCAATCAGTGTCTCAGTCAGAATGTCTGCATCACCTGTACTGAAGCAGGGATATCCCCAATACCTGCCCTGTTGGTGGCCACCACTGCTGTAATGCGTGTAATGCGTGTAATGCGTGTAATGCGTGTCCAAAGTCAGTGATAGCGATGGCAACTGAGACTTCAGAAAGTTCTGTAACTCCATTTCCAAAAGCCCAGGTGTTCTTGAGCTGAAACACAGGCATCAAACCAGAGTTTGGAAACATTAACATATTAATAAAAGTTTTTAAACTGCTGCTTGAAGATAACAGAGTGCCCCCCCACCCCCCACACGTGTATTCATGTTCGGGCTGGCGTCCCATAGTGATTGATCTGAACACATGTACATAAAGTCTGAAATAAACAGGAACTACCCCTCACATGGGAGACACATACGTGACAGGCGCACATGGAAGACAGACACACGACAGGCGCATGCGAGTCACTTTTTATGCCAGTTTGATGTCACGTACAACAGGTTCTGAATAGTATCGAAGCCAGCAAAGAAAGCACACACAAGTGATAAATTGTGATCGACTTACCATTTTCCACTTTAGTTCGCAGCTTGCCCTGCTTTGGGTTCTCAAAGAGGGGGTAATGCTTTTTGTCTCCCTCTGCAGAGGGCAAATCACTGCACGACTTGTCAAAGAGAGCCCCATCTCCGCAGGGAGCGGTGCTGCAACACAACGGACTCGGGTCAGAACCGCGCTACACATGCACAAGTACCAGACATAAAGAGCCCCATCTCCGCAGGGAGCGGTGCTGCAACACAACGGACTCGGGTCAGAACCGCGCTACACATGCACAATTACCTAACACAAGGAGGTGCACAACTACGTGGATCACATGAAGAAATGCATGGGTCGCATAAGGTAGCGGCTTACAGGGACACATTGGCTCTCACTAACCTAATATAAAGGTGAAAGGTCACCGCTGGACGGACCCGTAACAGATCGCCTTCCGCTTCCTCAAATATGTTATCATCTGGTGCGTCTGGATTGTATTTCATCATTTGGCTGTACAGATATCTGAAAAGACAGCCGGGGAAGGGGAGAACGGAGGAGATTTATACCCGGGGAAAAGCACCGGCTGGGGGAGTGTGTGTGTGTGTGTATGCGTGTGTATGCGTGTGTATGCGCGTGTGTGTGCGTGTGTGTGTGTGTGTGTGCGAGAGTGTGTGTGTGAGAGAGTGTGTGTGAGAGAGTGCGTGTGTGTGCGTGTGTGTGTGAGGCGGAAGGAGTCGGGCGCAGAAGAACTTGTGTTGCCAATTAAAGCTTTAGATCAGAGGCGGCAACTCCAGTTATCTTCTGCTCGCTGTGTCCTCACTACCTTGTAAAAGTTTGTGTTCTCTCAAACTTCCCCACTCTCCTCATTTCTTCATCTCTCCTCCCCTCCACCTATGCATGTGCCCATACACTGCACCACTATATGCACACACCTTTCCCAACAACTTCTACACCCCTCAATAAAAAGCACCCCCACAAATCCTCTTCTCTCCCCTCCATGCCGCTGGGGATCTCTCCTAATCCTGGACCCAGCCATATACACACCTGCTCTCGCCCACGCCTCCCTCCCGGCTAATGATGGTAACCTATCTAATTTATTACCGGCCAACCTTAAAATTCACCTATCAAAAGAAGCATCCCAATATCCTGCACTCATGGCTACTGTCCCACGCCCACAGTCACTGCTACCCACCATTGTGGCCAAGTACTGCCATCTACTGCAATTACCCACCAGCAAGGCCAGGCACTGCCATCTACAGCACTTATCCCCTCACTCGCTGTCTCAGTCTCCCAACATACCCCTTAGATTGTAAGCTCTCCGGGACAGGAATTGCCTATTGTCTGACTTTGCTGCGCTATACACCGTCGGCGCTATATAAATAAAGATCCACATACCCCTACAGAATTGAAGAATGCTTAAGATATACTGGGCCGTCATGTAAGAATAGGGTGTGGAGGTGGCCAAGTCTTTCCCACAGCCGGCAAATGGTGATGGCAATAGTTACCATTCTACTGAATGGAAGATAATGCATTTTGTGTCCTCGGAACGGCCAATCATTTTCTGGGAAGCCGCGGGAATGGGACCACGGGTTGGGCCACAGTGTTGTACTACAGCTCAAATCGTGGTTTGTGGGGTGGCAGCTTCGTGGCATAGATGGAGAGAAATAAGGGCGCGTGCGGGTAGATGAACGCCTCACCTTGTAAACCCCCGGCGGGAAATAACCTCAGCGTGGCAATCATTGACCGTCTCTCCTCTCAGGCTCAGCTCTTCTCCCTTCACACAACGGTTGCCTTTGCGAAACACAAACAAGGATCGTGTGACGCACGGACGCAACACAAAGCAGACGGGAGCAGATGGGGGGGGGCGTGGAGGAGAGAGGGGGAGGGGGGGGGCGGGATTACCCGTTCCAATGCTGACAACGGTCCCCATGTCTTCCTCGCTCTTCTTCATGATGATGGCTGCCAGGATCTTCCGGCCGAGCAAGCTGTTCTGGATCCTGGCGGTCAGGGAGTTGAAGCGTTGGTGGCTCAGCATGGCGATCTGGTCGTGGAACGTGCTGCCGGACACCGGGAGCTGTAAGGAGAACATCGGGATTTGAAGCATATCTACATTTCTTTCTACCGCCGCGCCGTGTAATCGCGATCGACTACACGCCTCCCTCTCCGGTTTCAACTTCCCCCACCCCCTATTTAGGAGAGAGATTCCTGCACCGTGAAGTAAGGTAAAGGTTACTCTTCATCAAAACCACGGACGTATCGCAAGGGTGGGCAACTCCAGTCCTCAAGGGCCACCAACTGATCAGGTTTTCAGGATATCCCTGCTTCAGCACAGGCGGCTCAATCTGATTGAGCCACCTGTGCTAAAGCAGGGATATCCTGAAAACCTGACCTGTTCGCGGCCCTTGAGGACTGGAGTTGGCGCCCCCCCCCTGGTGTACTGCCTCCCCCGCATGTACACGAGAACCTTCACTCTTCCCCCCACTTGTTCTGCCGTGTAAATCCCGACACGAGCCCGACGCGCGGTTACTCCACGCACACTGGCCTCCGCGATGCTCTCCCCGGTGCGCGCCGCTTTTTCTGCCTCTCCGATCAGGACTCGCAGGGCCGCGTCGGCCGCTTCCGCCTTGGCCTGCTTTTTGTTGGACGCGCTGACTGCTGGGAACCAGCGGCCGCCAACCTTTGCTTGGTAGAGGAACCTGATGGTGAGAGATAGGCGTTTGCCGGCAGCAGTGCCTGGAGTTTACATACTATACACCCGGCAGTGTGCGGGGAACATTCTACGGCGGGGGTAGGCCAACTCCAGTCCTCAGGGGCCACCAACAGATCAGGGTTTACGGATATCCCTGCTTCAGCACTTGTGGCTCAGTCTTTTGACTGAGCCACCTGTGCTGAAGCAGGGATATCGTGACCTACTGGTGGCCCTTGAGGAATGGAGTTGGCCACCGCGGCTCTACAGTCATGTAACAAGGTAGATGCATCCAACACATTAACTTGAACGTAAATTCAGTAGGGGTAACGGCTCCTTTAGGTTGGAGGGGACTTGCAGTGCATCACAATACTAGTATAAACTGCTTGAAAGGACAGCCCATACTTCCCATTACACTTAGTCTGACGCCAAAGTTCACACGTACTTGGGATCATGGGCAGGTCCAGTCTGGTTGACGAGCTTAAACTCCGCTGCAAAGCCCTTGGCACGGGAGTAATCCAGGAGGCCGCTCACTGGGTTGGCATTCAGATATTTAATGAAAACCCCCACATTATGGGCCTGGGTATTTTTGGGATCTTCCAGTGGCAGCTCCGGGCCCGTGGGCAATTCAGAGCCATCAGGATTGGGACCTGTGTCAAACTGAGACAAAGCAGGAAGTCAGCTGGATAATGTAGAGACATATGAAGAACATTTCACTGTGATTTACTGATCAGCCTAAGGGGGAAGCAATTACAACATGGAGTGGCAGGCTCCACTAGTCATAACTTATAAATCAGGGTATCTATTAAATACAAAATGTCAGATATGGACTATCAATAAACTCAATCCCCCCCCTCAATTCTGAACAAATGGAACATTCCAGGTCCGGTTTGGCCATCTGATTGGAGGGATAGGCTCAGTGTCTCCATGACAAGCAGATCCCATCAGAGGGCTCCATTTCTGAAAGTTCCATCCCAGGCCGCTCCCACGGGGAGGGGAGATGTTTCGGAGTGTTTAATGGAATTAAGTTTTCTGGATTGTTTAGCCTCGCAGCCCCGCTTTGTAAGGCCACGTCCATGGTTGGGTGCTTGTGCGTCTTCACACACGCCTCTACCTGGAGAGATTTGTGCCCTCTAGGTGGATGAGACGAGGGGGCGTGTCGTCGCGGTAACCATGGATGTGGCCTAATAGGAGATTGAACACAAGGCAGCCACAGCCAGGTGACAAATTATAAACCAGGGGGCGGCCAACTCCATTCCTCAAGGGCCAACAACAGGTCAGGTTTTCAGGATAAACCCGCTTCAGCACAGGGGGCGCAGTCTGACTGCACCACCTGTGCTGAAGCATGGATATCCTGAAAACCTGACCTGTCGGTGATCCTCGAGGACTGGAGTTGGCCGCATCACACACGCCATACCTTCTCGCCCGGTAACGCAGAGTTGCCCAGGAGCTGTTTCACGGCCACCTCAGCAGCCAGCTGCTTGGCCAGCTTCTTGCTATTGGCAGTCACTGCGGGGTATGTCTCGCTGCCAATTTTTACAGAATACGTGAACCTGCGATACAGAAGAAGAACAGTTCAAATATAACAAATTAACCAGACCGATCCGGTCGTTCAAAAACTTTGCATCATTTTTTCCTCCTTTTCCTTTGGATATGCGATTCTGTAATAACCCTGTATTTCTATAATAAACAGGGAACGATGGTATAAACAATATTTCCAGGGACTTTTAAATATGGCTGCTATTGTGAACGTCTTACACAATCTGTGTGTTCAACATCCCCGAAACTGTGGGATTGCTGCCCCTAGTGGCAGGTGTTTAATGAGCTCTCCGTAAAAATACGCATGGATTACAATTGGGGCGAGATGTCACGGTGTGCTGCTCCGATAACCGGCCTGAATGTCAAGACTTGTCAAAGCACGCATTACATTATAAAGAACACTGCTAAAAGATGGAGGCGCGATTATACAGCGGAGTGCGTCTTCATTCTTACAGAAGGTATGTTACCAAATGCAATGCATCCTGCAAATCAGGGAGGCTCAACTCCAGTCCTCAAGCCCGCCCCAACAGGTCAGGTTTTCAGGCTCTCTGCTTCAGCACAGGTGGCTCAATCAGAGGCTCAGTCTTTGACTTGAGGACTGGACAGTTGAGCCTCCCCTGCTGTAAATCACTAGCCCTGTTTAAAGTATGCTGAAAGTGCAGAAAATTCAAAGCACTCACCAACGCAACATTTTTTGCATCTTAACTTGTGTTTAAAAATGTGTCGAACCTTTGAGTTTTGTTCTACCAGAAGGACAAGCAACGCAAAGGCTGCAAACTGTTTCATCCAACCTCACACCGGGTCTGCACTCCAAACTGACACATTCACATTTTTTATGCCAGATTTTAACCTCTTCTACACCAAAGGGGCAAACAACTCATAGGTCGAAGTGGTGCCCCTGACACTAAGACATACTTGGGGTCGTGGGCAGGTCCGTCCTGGGACAGCAGCTGGAACTCGCACGCGTGCCCCGATTTCTGGCTGTGCTCCATGAGAACGCAGATGGGATTCTTGCCGCTCGGGAAAGAGCACTCTGTTACATTTTGCTAAAGAAGGGCAACAAAAAGAAGGTAAGCGCATAAGAATGTCATTTCATACAGCGCTGGGCAGGTGCACCGAACTTTATACAGCGTTTAGTAGCCTCCTAATGCCGGGGGGAATCGAGTGAGGCCCTTGCAACTTCCCTTAGCTTCGGCAACGCGTCGCCATGCAACTGCGGCGGTAAATGACCCAGCGGGGTCATGTGAACCCGCAGCGTCGTTTGACACTAAGAGCTGGAGACAAGGTAAGGGGGGGAGGGGGCGAGCAGGGAGGGGGAGGAGGAAAGATTGAGCACCCCCTGCTCTAACCTAACAGTCTGAACAAAACCGGACAGTTTTGTATCTAAATCCAGCAATATATCATACTGCAAATGGTCGGAAAAAGAAAGCCATTAAACATCCTTTAATCGGGTGGCTTAAAATCAGGGGAGGCCAGCTCCAGTCCTCAAGGGCCATCAACAGGCCAGGTTTTCAGGATATCCCTGATAAAGCACAGGTGGCTAAGTCTAGGACAGCACCATCTGTGCTGAAGCAGGGATATACGGAAAACCTGGCCTGTTGGTGGCCCTTGAGGACTGGAGTTGGCGCTCCCTGGCTTAAATGTTTAGAGGTGTTACAGGAATGACCAGGTACAGATGGCTTAAGTCAATATATACTGTATATATTGTTATGGGATGGGCATGTGTGTGTTTTCTATAACATCAACCATTTACATATCACTTTACAGCACTAATACTTGTCACAAAATAATAGGAGAGATAATGGGAATAAACACTACGGGCAGAAGAGTAAACATTAGGAAAAGGAGTCCCTGCCCTGAAGAGCTTACACTCTAAGTGGCGATATACAATAAGACAGGGGGTCGCAAACTTTTTCCCCTGCGCCCCCCGGCCGGCGGTCACCTCACCCCCGCGACCCTCACCTCGGCTCCGGCGTCATGACGTCCCGTTGCCATAGCAATGTGACGTCACATGCCGCGTAAGTAAAGTTTTACAGAGACCCTGCAGCTCCCCGGCACTTAATTTAAGTGCCTTCGGGAAGCTTGCGGGGCCTCTGTAAAACGCGCCCCCCCCCCCCGCAGGCAGGCTCGCCCCCCCCCCAGTTTGCGCACCGCTGCAATAAGACACCGTACAGCCCACTCACTTGTATAAGCCGGTGTCTTCCAGCGCCAAGAGGCGTCAGACCACAGAGCGCGTGGCGTCGCACATGCCTGCTGCAGAGGCGTTCCCTGGCCAGTGGGATGTGGAGGACACGCAACGGGGGGCGTGATGTCACGTGAACGAGACGCCCTCATTGGCTAAACCGTGCACGTGACCCGACCGGCGGGCGAAAAAATTCGGCCACACCGTCGTGCGCCCTATGGCAGTCCTCGTTGAGGTTACGGCCTTTTGTTTGCGCCGCGCGGACTATGGACGCGGCCTCATGGTAAGTATGGGCCTTAACCCACTGAATGCCTGCGCTGAAGCCAGTCGGGATCTGTGTGTTAATACAGGGGTTTCTCAACTCGTCGAGACCACCCCCCCCCCCCCCCACAGGTCAGGTTATAAGGATATCCCTGCTTCAGCACAAGAGGACGTTAGTGGCTCAGTTGAAGAGCCTGATTCAGCGCAGGTGGCTCAGTCTTTGACTGAGGCACTGATTGAGCCACCTGTGCTGAAGCAGGGATATCCTGAAAACCTGGCCTGTTGGGGGGGGGGGGGGGAGGGCTGGTGTCTTGAGGACTGGAGTGGAGAACCCGTGTGTTAATGTGATAATATTACCAACACGCGCAATCCAACACACACAACTCACCGTCTCCTCTTGTGTGTTTGGAGTCTCAATCTCTGCCGATAGTATCTCCTCCGCCGGCTCGGTGCCACCGCCCTGCTCGCGGATAAGAACACGCAGGGCCGTGGACGCAGCAACCTTCTTTGCAGTCTTTTTGCTGCTCGCCTCTACGACCGGGAAACTGCGCCCGCCTATCACGGCCTGCATCTTAAACCTTCAAAACATGAACAAATCAGATGCACAGACCAACAACAACAACAACAACAACGAATATTTCACACAGTGTGCGCAAATTCAGCAACAAGATGGCTATAAGACGACCGTGGACAAAGCGCTTTGATCTCTGAGCTGCAGTTTTCCCAGGAGCTTTAGAAATCCTTGAGCACCCAATATATCGCTGCTTTTTAAAATCACCAATATACTTAATTTAGGCTGCCATTTAGTACACAGCACAACGTTTACACGGCTTACAGAAAGAGAGACTATCTGAGCGAATAACGGAAGCAACACGGGTGCTCTTCATGTTTGTACATGAACGATTAGAACTTCCTCGTCCAAGACTTTAATAACGCAGTCGTCTCGTCAGCGCTGGGACAGGTGGGAAAGCAAAGCAGAAGCGAACTAAATAAAAAGCTCTTATCCACCAGTCTCAGCAGAGACTTACAGAGGAGAGACTCAGCGCAAGATAATATATACATCCACTGGTCAGTACCGGGCGGGGGGAGACGTGCCACATCACAACGGTCACTTCTTGCTTAATAACTCATCAGAAGTGACGGTTTTGCGTTGATTTCATTCATTCTTAAATATTTTACAGGGGAAAAGCTTAAAAAAATTATGTTCTAAATATTGGTAAAAGATGGTTTAATATGCTGTTTCCCCATTTTTTTTAATATATATATACAAAACTAATACAGTGACCAATATGGTGGACATGGGAGTTAATATAAATTAACCCATTGGTTGCCAGAGGGACGCGCTGCTTTGAATTTCTGAAAGGAATGCAATGGTTTTGCAATACATTGCAGGCCCCCTTGTGCCGTAGTTAATCCCCCCTCCTCCCTACTGCCCCCCGTGGTCTCACCTGGGGTCGTGCGATGGTCCACTCTGGCCAAGGAGAACGAAATCGCATTGCTGCGCACAGAACTGGGTGAACTCGATGAGGCCGCTGACCGGGTTCTTCTCCTGGCACGCCTGCAGCTTCTCCAAGCGCGAGAGCTCCTTGACCGGCTCGTAATACTGCGTGAACCCCGACATAGCCCCTCCGTCCATGAAGTTTTCCAGAGTGCTGGGAATGTCATCCTGCGTCCACATTTCGTTGCCGTTGTCGTCCTCGTCGTCGTATTCCATGCCCTTCGCACGCTTCCTGGGCGGTCCTGCATTGAGTGCGTCAGAGCTCAGCGCATCATCACCTTCTGTCTTTATATCCACGGGAAGCTTGTCACTGCCCGTGTCCTGCTTTTTCGTGTCCTGCTTTTTCGTGCCCTGCTGCCCGTTCTCCACGCTCGGGGCCAACTGCACCTTCACGGGCTGCCCCGTAGCCACAACATCTGGGAGGTCTTCTGGCTCCTCTTTTACGATCTTCGTTTCCATGGTGTCCTTCGCCTTTTTCTTGTTCAGCATCCTCTCGCGCTTCTTCTCCGTGAGGGCCCACTTGATGGGGTTGGTGGCGGTCTCCTTGCACACATCTCCTTGTTTCTCCAGCTCGTTAAGGATCTGATTGACCTCGCTCGTCTTGGAGACGCCGATATTTTTCCGGATGAAAAGCGCGGTTGCTGTAGGGGAGCCGTACAAATATTCGCACACTTTCTCCCGGTTTTCTGCCATGGCCTCTGGTGAGCAGGTGGCCAAATTGCTTTCAGAGTCCAAAGATGGTACGTCTTCCTCTTCTTCTGGAGGAGCCTCACGTTGATATCCCTGTCTCCTGTGGCTAAAAGAAGGTCTAGGACCGTGGGAAGCAGCTGCGATTCTCCAGAACGGTCGTCTCTCACCCGCTTTGCACAGCAAACCTTTCCGTTCTAAGCTGTAGAGATGGTGGTTGACACGTTTTTTGGGCACTCGGAAGTGTTTGGCTAAGTCCAGAGCCGTGGAGGTTTCACCTTCATGAAGCTCCTTGAAGAATCCCAGTATCAGTTCTTCCAACGAGTTAGCAGAGACGGACAGTGCCTTGAAATCGAGGGACAGATTAGCTACGCTATTTTCAGATGGTAACCGATAGATGTGGGGCCGTTGGTATCTCGGTGGCTGTGTTGTAGTCTTGTGTGTAAAGTTGTTGCTTTGCGGTGTACGATGTGTGTGCCACACGGACGGGCCAGGGACACTCCAAGGAACGTCTGGGTCTTTTCCCAAGAGAAACGCTCTCTGCTCTGCTTGCAAAAGGTCCGAGTAATACCCCTGTGGAATGAAAGGATTAGTGAAAGAGGGGGAATTGGGGCTCTGGTTGAAGGTATGTATTTTGTGCATTGGCCAAGAACGTTGCCCTCGATTTGCGCCTCTATTCATAACTCGGCACCAAAATGCCAGCCAGTACCCTTATATGCAGCGACGGGCAGGAGGGAGCTGCAGTCCGCTCTCCACTCGCACAACTGATGTGCAAAGGCCCTGCCAAAAGGAGAATACACAATGAACACATGGCTTTAACCATGGTGACCATGTAAAACAACCCAGAAAAGCCCAAATGACAGACAACCTCTCACAGGGGTGGCCAACTCCAGCACACAAGGGCCACCAACAGGTCAGGTTTTCAGGATATCACTGCTGCAGCACAAGTGGCTCAATCAGCTCCTGCTTCAGCACAGGTGACTCAATCAGTCCATGCTACAGCACAGTTGGTTCAATCAGAGGCTCAGTCTTTGACCTGTGCTGAAGCTGGGATATACTGAAAACCTGACCTGTTGGTGGCTCTCGAGTACTGGAGTTGGAAACCCCTGCCCTATCAGCTACGGCCCACACTACTAATTCAACACTGCAAGCCACCGGTGTGATCGGGAGATTGCAGGCCAGTCCCGGTTTTATCACAAATTGCGGTCTAAAATACAAATGCAAAAGTGCATTAGAATGAGTGAGTAAAGCGGGACCGGGTCACGTTCCACCCCTTCTACAGTACTCTGAGCAGGGAGATGATCTGGAGTAATAACTGGGGTCCTTCAAAAGTGCACAGCGGTAAGAGAGAAGAGCACCCGCTACAAGCTACTAAACGTCTGTCCGAAAGCCTGAAGTCTGTAGGACTCACTAAAGCAGTTTGCTGTCCAAGAGCCCGGTATGAATTTGGGAAGCAATGTGGCAGATTACAAAAAAAGGCTTAAAAGATCTCTCCAGCAGAAAAAGCGTCTCAAATTGTATCGAATGAGAACGCGCTCCCAGGTTACCGTGTAATGACACAGAGTGACCACTAGGTTTCCTATCTAGAATCCCAAAGTTCCCCTAATTGTCACATGGATCGGGATATATTACAAAAGGGCTCTCTCCCCTTCTCTTCTTACCTAATTCAAACAAAAAGCGATCTAGAGACTTATCGACATATTTTAGAGGAATGAGACCTCGCTTGTTGATCCACAGAACCGCTGCTGTTTCTTTTCTGGCACTTCGGCTACTGACAAAAAAAGGGGGCGCAAGTCCCGTCCTCAGGACATCCCCCCCCCCAAACCGGTCAGATTTTGAGGATATCCAAGCTTCAGCACAGGTGGCTCAAAGACTGAGCCACCTGTGCTGAAGCAGGGACTGATTGAGCCACCTGTGCGGAAGCAGAGATATCCTGAAAACCTGACCTGTTGAGGGGGGTCTCGAGGACTGGATTGGAGCACCCCATGACTATAAGAATTGTAAGAAACCTCTGTCCGGAGACACAATACAAACATTTTGCTCGGCTGTTCCTTACCTTTGACTTCTCCCTATTGAGAGGACAAGGATACCTGGCAGGGTGCCACATAAGAGCACACTTCAAAGGCCAGCTGAGAAAGAAGCCAGCTCTGTGATATAGAGCAGGGATACCAGGGGTGGGGGGGCAGGGGGGCAGGGGACCCTGCGGCCTAGCAGCTGGGGGCAGGATAAAGTGATCCCCGGGCCGCTTCCTGGATATAAAGCTGGGTAATGTTTCAGTTTCTTTTCTCAGTTAAGATCCCACCTCCTGCCTGTCTGGGGAAGGCGGGACCAGAGGCCAGCAGCCAATCAGCGATGGGACAAGCTGTGTGAATGAAGCACTGGTACATGGGGAGGGCTTGATTCCCTTGGGGAGAGAGAGGTGCCCAAACAGCCCACTAGGGCAGATAGATCTGACTTTCCTCATCTTCCCCCCCCCCTCAATCACTGGGGCTGCCAAAATCTGACTGTCTCCCCCCTCACACCCACCCCAATTAGGACACATTTAACTCTTCCCTTCCCCACAAGGGCAGATACATCAGCAACCCCCACCTCTGGGGCAAATAGATCAGAACCCTTCTCCCCCCACACCACCTCCGGGGCAAATAGATCATCACACCCCCCCCCCCCTCCCTCCCTCCCGGGCAGATAGATCACACACCCCCCCCACCCGGGCAGATAGATCATCACACCCCCCCTCCCTTGCAGATAGATCATCACACCCCCCCCCCCCCCCCCCCCGGGAATATAGATCATCACCCCCCCCCCTCCCTCCCGGGCAGATAGATCATCACACCCCCCCCCCTCCCTGGCAGATAGATCATCACACCCCCCCCCTCCCTGGCAGATAGATCATCACACCCCCCCCCTCCCTCCCGGGCACATAGATCATCACACCCCCCCCCCCCTCCCTCCCGGGCAGATAGATCATCACACCCCCCCTCCCGGGCAGATAGATCATCACACCCCCCCTCCCGGGCAGATAGATCATCACACCCCCCCTCCCGGGCAGATAGATCATCACACCCCCCCTCCCGGGCAGATAGATCATCACACCCCCCCCCCCCCCGGGAATATAGATCATCACCCCCCCCCTCCCTCCCGGGCAGATAGATCATCACACCCCCCCCCCCTCCCTGGCAGATAGATCATCACACCCCCCCCCCTCCCTCCCGGGCACATAGATCATCACACCCCCCCCCCTCCCTCCCGGGCAGATAGATCATCACACCCCCCCTCCCGGGCAGATAGATCATCACACCCCCCCCTCCCGGGCAGATAGATCATCACACCCCCCCTCCCGGGCAGATAGATCATCACACCCTCCCTCCCGGGCAGATAGATCATCACCCCCCCCCCCCCTCCCTGGCAGATAGATCATCACACACCTCCCCCCTCCCTCCCAGGCAGATAGATCATCACACCCCCCCCCCCTCCCTCCCGGGCAGATAGATCATCACACACACCCTCCCCTCCCCCCAAGGCAGATAGATCATCACACCCTCCCTCCCTCCCGGGCAGATAGATCATCACACCCCCCCCCTCCCTCCCGGGCAGATAGATCATCACACCCCCCCCCCCCCCTCCCTCCCGGGCAGATAGATCATCACACCCCCCCCTCCCTCCGGGGCAGATAGATCATCACACCCCCCCCTCCCTCCGGGGCAGATAGATCATCACACACCCCCCCCTCCCTCCGGGGCAGATAGAGCATCACACCCCCCCCCCTCCCTCCGGGGCAGATAGATCATCACACCCCCCCCTCCCTCCCGGGCAGATAGATCATCACACCCCCCCCTCCCTCCGGGGCAGATAGATCATCACACCCCCCCCTCCCTCCGGGGCAGATAGATCATCACACCCCCCCTCCCTCCCGGGCAGATAGATCATCACACCCCCCCCCTCCCTCCCGGGCAGATAGATCATCACACCCCCCCTCCCTCCCGGGCAGATAGATCATCACACCCCCCCTCCCTCCCGGGCAGATAGATCATCACACCCCCCCTCCCTCCCGGGCAGATAGATCATCACACACCCCCCTCCCTTCCCCCTCCCTCCCAGGCAGATAGATCATCACACACCCCCCCCCCCTCCCTCCCGGGCAGATAGATCACACACACCCCCTCCCGGGCAGATAGATCACACACACCCCCTCCCGGGCAGATAGATCATCACACCCCCCCCCCCCCCCCCCGGGCAGATAGATCATCACACCCTCCGTCCCTCCCGGGCAGATAGATCATCACACCCCCCCTCCCTCCCTGGCAGATAGATCATCACACACCCCCCCCCCTCCCTCCCGGGCAGATAGATCACACACACCCCCTCCCGGGCAGATAGATCACACACACCCCCTCCCGGGCAGATAGATCATCACACCCTCCCTCCGTCCCTCCCGGGCAGATAGATCATCACACCCCCCCCCCCCTCCCTCCCGGGCAGATAGATCATCACACACCCCCCTCCCTCCGGGGCAGATAGATCATCACACCCCCCCCCCTCCCTCCGGGCAGATAGATCATCACACCCCCCCCCTCCCTCCCGGGCAGATAGATCATCACACCCCCCCTCCCTCCCTGGCAGATAGATCATCACACCCCCCCTCCCTCCCGGGCAGATAGATCATCACACCCCCCCCTCCCTCCCGGGCAGATAGATCATCACACACCCCCCTCCCTTCCCCCTCCCTCCCAGGCAGATAGATCATCACACCCCCCCCCCCCTCCCTCCCGGGCAGATAGATCACACACACCCCCTCCCGGGCAGATAGATCACACACACCCCCTCCCGGGCAGATAGATCATCAACACCCCCTCCCGGGCAGATAGATCATCACACCCCCCCCCCCGGGCAGATAGATCATCACACCCTCCGTCCCTCCCGGGCAGATAGATCATCACACCCCCCCCTCCCTCCCGGGCAGATAGATCACACACACCCCCTCCCGGGCAGATAGATCACACACACCCCCTCCCGGGCAGATAGATCATCAACACCCCCTCCCGGGCAGATAGATCATCACACCCCCCCCCCCCCCCGGGCAGATAGATCATCACACCCCCCCCCTCCCTCCTGGGCAGATAGATCATCACACACCCCCCTCCCTCCCGGGCAGATAGATCATCACACCCCCCCCCTCACTCCCAGGCAGATAGATCATCACACACCCCCCCCCCTCCCTCCCGGGCAGATAGATCACACACACCCCCTCCCGGGCAGATAGATCATCACACACACCCCCTCCCTCCCGGGCAGATAGATCATCATCACCCCCCCTCCCTCCCGGGCAGATAGATCATCACACCCCCCCCCCCCCCCCCCGGGCAGATAGATCATCACACACACCCCCTCCCTCCGGGCAGATAGATCATCATCACCCCCCCTCCCTCCGGGCAGATAGATCATCACACCCCCCCCTCCCTCCCCCCTCCCTCCCAGGCAGATAGATCATCACACACCCCCCCCCTCCCTCCCGGGCAGATAGATCACACACACCCCCTCCCGGGCAGATAGATCACACACCCCTTCCCGGGCAGATAGATCACACACACCCCCTCCTCCCTCCCGGGCAGATAGATCATCACACCCTCCCTCCCGGGCAGATAGATTATCACACACCCCCTCCCTCCCCCCTCCCTCCCAGGCAGATAGATCATCACACACCCCCCCCCTCCCTCCCAGGCAGATAGATCATCACACACCCCCCCCCTCCCTCCCGGGCAGATAGATCACACACACCCCCTCCCGGGCAGATAGATCATCACACCCCCCCCCCCCCCCCGGGCAGATAGATCATCACACCCCCCCCCCCGGGCAGATAGATCATCACACACCCCCTCCCCCCAGGCAGATAGATCATCACACACCCCCACCTCCCTCCCGGGCAGATAGATCATCACACCCTCCCTCCGTCCCTCCCGGGCAGATAGATCATCACACCCTCCCTCCCTCCCGGGCAGATAGATCATCACACCCTCCCTCCCTCCCGGGCAGATAGATCATCACACCCTCCCTCCCTCCCGGGCAGATAGATCATCACACCCTCCCTCCCGGGCAGATAGATCATCACACCCTCCCTCCCTCCCGGGCAGATAGATCACACCCTCCCTCCCTCCCGGGCAGATAGATCATCACACCCTCCCTCCCTCGCAGATAGATCATCACACCCTCCCTCCCTCGCAGATAGATCATCACCCCCCCCCTCCCTCCCGGGCAGATAGATTATCACACACCCCCTCCCTCCCCCCTCCCTCCCAGGCAGATAGATTATCACACACCCCCCCCCCTCCCTCCCGGGCAGATAGATCATCACACCCTCCCTCCCTCGCAGATAGATCATCACCCCCCCCTCCCTCCCGGGCAGATAGATTATCACACTCCCCCTCCCTCCCCCCTCCCTCCCAGGCAGATAGATTATCACACACCCCCCCCCCTCCTCCCTCCCGGGCAGATAGATCACACACACCCTCTCCCGGGCAGATAGATCACACACCCCCCCTCCCGGGCAGATAGATCATCACACCCCCCCCCCCCCGGGCAGATAGATCATCACACCCCCCCCCCCCCCGGGCAGATAGATCATCACACCCCCCCCCCCCCGGGCAGATAGATCATCACACCCCCCCCCCCCCCCCCCGGGCAGATAGATCATCACCCCCCCCCCCCCCCCCCCCGGGCAGATAGATCATCACACCCCCCCCCCCCCCCCCCCGGGCAGATAGATCATCACACACCCCCACCTCCCTCCCGGGCAGATAGATCATCACACCCTCCCTCCGTCCCTCCCGGGCAGATAGATCATCACACCCTCCCTCCGTCCCTCCCGGGCAGATAGATCATCACACCCTCCCTCCGTCCCTCCCGGGCAGATAGATCATCACACCCTCCCTCCGTCCCTCCCGGGCAGATAGATCATCACACCCTCCCTCCCTCCCGGGCAGATAGATCATCACACCCTCCCTCCCTCCCGGGCAGATAGATCATCACACCCTCCCTCCCTCCCGGGCAGATAGATCATCACACCCTCCCTCCCTCCCGGGCAGATAGATCATCACACCCTCCCTCCCTCCCGGGCAGATAGATCATCACACCCTCCCTCCCTCCCGGGCAGATAGATCATCACACCCTCCCTCCCTCCCGGGCAGATAGATCATCACACCCTCCCTCCCTCCCGGGCAGATAGATCATCACACCCTCCCTCCCTCCGGGGCAGATAGATCATCACACCCTCCCTCCCGGGCAGATAGATCATCACACACCGCCCTCCCTCCCCCCCCCTGGGCAGATAGATCACACACACCCCTCCCGGGCAGATAGATCACACCCCCCCTCCCGGGCAGATAGATCACACACACCCCCTCCCGGGCAGATAGATCACACACACACACCCTCCCGGGCAGATAGATCACACACACACACCCTCCCGGGCAGATAGATCACACACACCCTCCCGGGCAGATAGATCACACACACACACCCTCCCGGGCAGATAGATCACACACACACACCCTCCCGGGCAGATAGATCACACACACACACCCTCCCGGGCAGATAGATCACACACACACACCCTCCCGGGCAGATAGATCACACACCTCCCCCCTCCCTCCCAGGCAGATAGAGCATCACACACACCCCCCCCTCCTCCCGGGCAGATAGAGCATCACACACACCCCCCCCTCCTCCCGGGCAGATAGAGCATCACACACACCCCCCCCTCCTCCCGGGCAGATAGAGCATCACACACACCCCCCCCTCCTCCCGGGCAGATAGATCATCACACCCCCCCCCCTCCCTCCCGGGCAGATAGATCATCACACCCCCCCCCCCCTCCCTCCCGGGCAGATAGATCATCACACCCCCCCCCCTCCCTCCCAGGCAGATAGATCATCACACACCCCCCCTCCCTCCGGGGCAGATAGATCATCACACACCCCCCCTCCCTCCGGGGCAGATAGATCATCACACACCCCCCCTCCCTCCGGGGCAGATAGATCATCACACACCCCCCCTCCCTCCGGGGCAGATAGATCATCACACACCCCCCCCTCACTCCGGGGCAGATAGATCATCACACACCCCCCCTCACTCCGGGGCAGATAGATCATCACACACACCCCCTCACTCCGGGGCAGATAGATCATCACACACCCCCCCTCACTCCGGGGCAGATAGATCATCACACACCCCCCCTCACTCCGGGGCAGATAGATCATCACACACCCCCCCTCACTCCGGGGCAGATAGATCATCACACACCCCCCCTCACTCCGGGGCAGATAGATCATCACACACCCCCCCTCACTCCGGGGCAGATAGATCATCACACACCCCCCCTCACTCCGGGGCAGATAGATCATCACACACCCCCCCTCACTCCGGGGCAGATAGATCATCACACACACCCCCCTCACTCCGGGGCAGATAGATCATCACACACCCCCCCTCACTCCGGGGCAGATAGATCATCACACACCCCCCCTCACTCCGGGGCAGATAGATCATCACACACCCCCCCTCACTCCGGGGCAGATAGATCATCACACACCCCCCCTCACTCCGGGGCAGATAGATCATCACACACCCCCCCTCACTCCGGGGCAGATAGATCATCACACACCCCCCCTCACTCCGGGGCAGATAGATCATCACACACCCCCCCTCACTCCGGGGCAGATAGATCACACACCCCCCTCCCTCCCCCTCCGGGGCAGATAGATCACACACCCCCCTCCCTCCCCCTCCGGGGCAGATAGATCATCACACCCCCCCCTCCCTCCCCCTCCGGGGCAGATAGATCATCACACCCCCCCCCTCCCTCCCCCTCCGGGGCAGATAGATCATCACACCCCCCCCCTCCCTCCCCCTCCGGGGCAGATAGATCATCACACCCCCCCCCTCCCTCCCCCTCCGGGGCAGATAGATCATCACACCCCCCCCCTCCCTCCCCCTCCGGGGCAGATAGATCATCACACCCCCCCCTCCCTCCCCCTCCGGGGCAGATAGATCATCACACCCCCCCCCTCCCTCCCCCTCCGGGGCAGATAGATCATCACACCCCCCCCTCCCTCCCCCTCCAGGGCAGATAGATCATCACACCCCCCCCTCCCTCCCCCTCCGGGGCAGATAGATCATCACACCCCCCCCTCCCTCCCCCTCCGGGGCAGATAGATCATCACACCCCCCTCCCGCCCCCTCCGGGGCAGATAGATCATCACACCCCCCTCCCGCCCCCTCCGGGGCAGATAGATCATCACACCCCCCCTCCCTCCCCCTCCGGGGCAGATAGATCATCACACCCCCCCTCCCTCTCCGGGGCAGATAGATCATCACACCCCCCTCCCTCCCCCTCCGGGGCAGATAGATCATCACACACCCCCTCCCTATGGGGCAGATAGATCATCACACCCCCCCCTCCCTCCCGGGCAGATAGATCATCACACCCCCCCTCCCTCCCGGGTAGATAGATCATCACACCCCCCCTCCACCTCTGGGGCAGATAGATCATCCTACCCCCCCCCCCCTCTGGGGCAGATAGATCATCCTACCCCCCCCCCCCTCCACATCTGGGGCAGACAGATCATCCTACCCCCCCCCCCCTCCACCTCTGGGGCAGATAGATCATCCTACCCCCCCCCCCCTCCACCTCTGGGGCAGATAGATCATCCTACCCCCCCTCCACCTCTGGGGCAGATAGATCATCCTACCCCCCTCCACCTCTGGGGCAGATAGATCATCCTACCCCCCCCCCCCCTCCACCTCTGGGGCAGATAGATCATCCTACACCCCCCCCCCTCCACCTCTGGGGCAGATAGATCATCCTACCCCCCCCCCCCTCCGGGACAGATAGATCATCCTACCCCCCCTCCACCTCTGGGGCAGATAGATCATCCTACCCCCCCCTCCACCTCTGGGGCAGATAGATCATCCTACCCCCCCCTCCACCTCTGGGGCAGATAGATCATCCTACCCCCCCTCCACCTCTGGGGCAGATAGATCATCCCACCCCCCTCCCGCCCCCTCCGGGGCAGATAGATCATCACACCCCCCCTCCCTCCCCCTCCGGGGCAGATAGATCATCACACCCCCCCTCCCTCTCCGGGGCAGATAGATCATCACACCCCCCTCCCTCCCCCTCCGGGGCAGATAGATCATCACACACCCCCTCCCTATGGGGCAGATAGATCATCACACCCCCCCTCCCTATGGGGCAGATAGATCATCACACCCCCCCTCCCTCCCGGGCAGATAGATCATTACACCCCCCCTCCCTCCCGGGCAGATAGATCATCACACCCCCCCTCCCTCCCGGGTAGATAGATCATCACACCCCCCCTCCACCTCTGGGGCAGATAGATCATCCTACCCCCCCCCCCCTCTGGGGCAGATAGATCATCCTACCCCCCCCCCCCTCCACATCTGGGGCAGACAGATCATCCTACCCCCCCCCCCCCTCCACCTCTGGGGCAGATAGATCATCCTACCCCCCCCCCCCTCCACCTCTGGGGCAGATAGATCATCCTACCCCCCCTCCACCTCTGGGGCAGATAGATCATCCTACCCCCCCTCCACCTCTGGGGCAGATAGATCATCCTACCCCCCTCCACCTCTGGGGCAGATAGATCATCCTACCCCCCCCCCCCTCCACCTCTGGGGCAGATAGATCATCCTACACCCCCCCCCCTCCACCTCTGGGGCAGATAGATCATCCTACCCCCCCCCCCCTCCGGGACAGATAGATCATCCTACCCCCCCTCCACCTCTGGGGCAGATAGATCATCCTACCCCCCCCTCCACCTCTGGGGCAGATAGATCATCCTACCCCCCCCTCCACCTCTGGGGCAGATAGATCATCCTACCCCCCCTCCACCTCTGGGGCAGATAGATCATCCCACCCCCCTCCACCTCTGGGGCAGATAGATCATCACACCCCTCATCACTACAGCAGATAGCTCCCTCGGTTACAACACGCACAGAGGCCGCACTGTTCCTAATGAATGAATCGCAGTGACCGCCCCTTTCTCCCTTACCGTCCCCGTGGTGGTGCTGGCGGCAGCGGCGGCCGGTACTGCTCCCTCTCTTTGTCCACACAAGGCCACTGCTTCCGGTCGGTGTGTTTCCGCTTCCGGTTCAATCTTTTGGAAACCCGCTACAACGGGGGGCGCCCGCCTCCTGACGTCACGCGGGGGAGAGGGAGAGGGAGAGGGAGAGGGAGAGGGAGGGGGCTGCGTGCGCATGCGCAATGGTGTGTGTGTGTGTGTGTGTGTGTGTGTGTGTGTGTGTGTGTGTGTGTGTGTGTGTGTGTGTGTGTGTGTGTGTGTGTGTGTGTGTGTGTGTGTGTGTGTGT
>NW_027456283.1:0-22298 GCF_040206685.1 Ascaphus truei | reverse complement strand
CGTATGAGCGAGGCCCTGCTGTATGTATTTATAACCATGTACTTGTCTTTATTACTCTGTGCAAAGGACATACTGTACTTGAAAACGAGATGTAACTCAATGTATTACTTCCTGGTAAAACATTTTATAAATAAAGACGTAGGGGGGTATCAAAAAGGACGACCTAATGAACATGTGATATTCAGAAGTTTTTTTGCAAGCATTTTCTCTACTTCTCCAGCTTTTCAAGATTTCAGTTGTAATGCAATCTTCCCCGGGAGCCTACCCATTTTTCATAGATTGTATTACTTTTGCCACTTCTTCTGGAAGGATGCATTGTACATAGTTAGTGGTCTCTTCTTGCTCTTCCTCTCCTGGATTGTCTTGTGTTATTTAATTTTGTTGGGGGTCTTGTATGATCCAATAAAGTCTTTATATTTGATATGCGAGCCCCCTCTGGCTCCTTTCGTTCACCATCTGGTAGTGCTCTGCTTTTTTTGTACCCGCTTTCGTGCTGCTGTTATATACTCCTATAATATATATTATCTTTAACTGTGCATGCGATGCCTTGTATATAATATACTGTAGGAGTGTCACTCCTGATGAAGCCGTTACCTTGATTAGGCGGAACGCATAGAGTGGGAGGACCCCGTTACTACCAAAGCTTTGTCTGAAACTGCCTTTAAACATCTTGCATCCTGTGTGTGAGTAGGCAGAGTCTAGAGCCAAGATACAGGGTGATAATCATCCAGTGTTGCACTACACCTGCACTTAAATTGTTTGTGTTGCTGTCTTTTTTTCACCTACCGGTGTTCTCGTAAAAATTTCATACAGAAGTCCTCAACTCTAATTGATAAGTGCCGTCTTTTATTATTGACTCATCGTCATGCGACTGCAATGATTTTCTTCTTCTCAATCCTAAATTGCTCCCTCGTCTTCTTTAAGCTTTTGTGATCTTTGATGGTCAATACTATCACAGTTACTTATTTATAAAATATTTTACCAGGAAGTAATACATTGAGAGTTACCTCTCGTTTTCAAGTATGTCCTGGGCACAGAGTTAAGACAAATAATACATGGTTACAAGTACAGTTACATAAATGAACAGGGTATACATTATATACAAGACATTGCATGCACAGTTAAAGAAAATATATATTATGGGCGAATGAAACAGTTACAGACCAGATTAAAATGTGAGACAGCCTTAGATTTGAAAGAACTTAAACTGGTGGTGGATGTGAGAGTCTCTGGTAGGTTGTTCCAGTTTTGGGGTGCACGGTAAGAAAAGGAGGAGCGGCCGGATACTTTGTTGAGCCTTGGGACCATGAACAGTCTTTTGGAGTCAGATCTCAGGTGATAAGTGCTGCATGTGGTAGGGATGAGGAGCTTGTTACAGTCTTATATCTTGAGTTATACGTTTGCAGATCGTCTTGCACAGGTCTGCCTATTCAGACACATATTTAGAAGACTAACCATGGGCCTAAAAATTCACCATTAGTAGTAATAGGAAATGCACAGACCGCAGGTTAGTACTGCCTGAAAATAATTTTAAAAGGCTTTGAAGGCCCCCAGAAAGTTCTTCAGGGGAAAACTGGTGGTCTATGGACCACAGTTTAAGAACACTGGCTAGACCTTTTATGATTTTCAAGAGTCTTTGCATCTCAACTTTACAGACAGGTGGTGGCTTAACTTTTCTATATAAGCTACTGCCTGAATAAATAAATTAAAACGTTTAATTAACTGATGTGGTGTTAAAAAAAAAAAAAGGCAGTAAAATGCAACTATGTGGTTGTCTTGAGTGATCCACACACGGCACCAACAATTGAATCTGCCCTACGCATTTCAGAATTGTCTCAATTCCTTCATCCACCACTAGAGGGGTGTAATTACACATCTGATGAAGGAATTGAGACGGTTCCAAAACACATAGAGTTACACATACTCACCCCCAAACCTGGGTGTACATCAATGACATCCTCCCGATTTGGACCTCTGGTGAACAGGTCTACAAGTTCCATGAGAACTTCAATACATTCCACCTGACCAACAACCTCAAACTCATCCATTCCCCGGACTAAGTATATTTACTAGACACCACCATTACTATAAAGAATAACCAACTACAGACTTCTGTATACCTCAAACCTATAGAGTGAAGACAGCTATTTGAGGGACAACAGCTTCCACCCAACACACACGAAGAATGCAACCATCTACAGTCAAGCCATACGATACAACCGGATATGCTCCGATACAGCAGACAGAGGGCCAGCGGATTACAGCCTTGAGATCGGATTTCATAAACAATGGATATAACCCTAGAATTGTAGCACCGCAAATCCAACAGAATATCAAGAAGTGATCTCCTTGAATACAGACAGAAAGAGACAGGCGACAGGGTACCTTTGGTGGGCATATATAACCCACACCTAGAAGCCCAACGCAAGATAGCCAGGGACCTACAATCCATTCTCCCGGCAGATACAAGACTGCAACAGGTCATCCCTGAAACACCCTTATTATCATACACAAAACCTCACAATCAAGAAAATGATGGTGAGGAGTCAAGTATTCAACAGTACAACTGAATGTGGGAAGAGACCATGCCAGGACGCAAGATGTAAAACCTGTGCAATGCTCCACACAGCGGGCACAATACAAATACCACACAGGAATCTGGAGTACAAAATCAAAGGAAGGTTCACCTGTTCCTCCAGCATTGTCGTATACCTCATGTGCATGAAATGCCCAGGGGGCTGCTACTACATAGGTGAGACGGGACAGGAGCTAAACAAGAAAATGAATCTGCATCGCCACAGAATCACACGTGGAACAAGAGACAGTCCTGTCGGCAAACATTTCTCTGACCATAAGATGAACGATCTGAAGGTGGCCATACTCAAAGGTAATCTTAGAACACCGAAAGAGACGGTTGCAGGAATACAAATTTATGCAACTGTTCGGGATACTTAGCGGTGGCCTAAGCCGAGACTGCAGTTTCATGAGTCACTACTGACAAGAGAACTCTCTTCCCATGAGTGCTAACGGCCAGATCTATACATACTGCGCTACATGAATACACACACAGCTATCTATTACACATACATATACTCTATGTAATTCCATCCCCATATACCAATAGGGACCACACGGTATCCACACACACCTAGTATTGCAACACCCTCTCACATTTCTACACCTACCCACACCATTGGAATACACTCCCACTCCACACCTTTTGTAAAGCGCTGTATACACTGTGGGTGCTTTATAAATGTATATATACATACACACACTTACATCACTAACATTCAGGGACCATTTAACACCTCCAGTCATAAATCGCATACAGCACAGGGGGGAGGGATAGGTTTCAGTCACATACCATTCCAAGATGCACTGTTTTTAAGTTATACCTTTTTCTGCTTTATCCATTGTAACACTGACGGAAGAAGAGATCAGTGTACCTCGAAAGCTCACACAAATAAAAGCTTTTCGTTAGCCACAGAATGGTATAGTCTATTCGTTTTTGAATATATATATCTCCAGGATATTAGGCAGCTTTCTGTCCGATTTAGGTCAGAAAGTGCAGGAGTAGTGCAAAATGATCCATTCCACAGCTTCACATTTACTCAGGCTGGGTGGATGGAAAATCCAGGCCACAGTTTACAATGCATGAGAAATACTGTCCTGCGCTTCGGCTGTCTGTAAGGCACCTATGGTGTCAATCCGTCAAGTAGCTGATAAGGAGGGAGCTGTATATGGCCACTGAGTTACCCGGAGTAGGGGGAATATAAATAAATAAACCCTTACCTATTCATTCTCTCCGGTCTGGGACCTGCTCTCCTCCACAGCATGTGCGTGCAGCCTTCAGTGGTAATCAGGAAGTGAAAGGCAGGAATCCGGCGCCACTGCGCATTACAGACTGTAGAAACTCCCGGATGATCTTCAATAAACTTTATTTCACAATACACATAGGGCTACACCACGATCTCCCCCTCTACGCGTTTCACCCTCTCAGATAGGGCTTCGTCTCGGAGTCTCCGAGACGAAGCCCTATCTGAGAGGGTGAAACGCGTAGAGGGGGAGATCGTGGTGTAGCCCTATGTGTATTGTGCAATAAAGTTTATTGAAGATCATCCGGGAGTTTCTACAGTCTGTCATGCGCAGTGGCGCCGGATTCCTACCTTTCACTCACAGTTTACAATGGGTCAAGTTGTCCCTCACCTGCTCTCTTAATTAAGGAACAGGTATTTATGGCAGCTAGGTTTGCTGCTCCACTCTTTCTCCTAGAGCCTGAAGGCTGGGGGCACGCTGCTCCCCTGTATCAAGTTCAGGGAGGATGCCCCCTTCATGAGTTGCAGTGTCCAGAAGAATTGCAGACAATCTATTGGGACGCTGTACCAATCTATCAGATAAGAACACAATGTATATTGCTGTGTCTAAAGACTGTGGATATTATGGAGTATATGGTAACCCTAAATGGGAGTGTGTTTTTTTTAAGCTGGGAACCAGGCTAGTTAGCCAGCAACAGTTAAAGGTTTATGCTGCTGTATAGTTTGTTTCCCTAAAAGGGATAGGCTTTACTTTTATGATTTTTTTTTCTTAAAGTAACAGGCTGTATGGAATATTGTGTCACGGATATAAGAACAAACTGCTGAAGGTCAGTGGCCGAGCTTAGTGGGATGAAATAAAGCAGGCAGAAGCCCGGGTTAAGCAATGTAATGCTTCGCTCCTTTTGTCTCATTTATAACCCTAGAGTGTCGCGAAGAGCCCAGACAAACGTCAGTTCTACGCAAGGATGGCATTTGTCACAATATATATTTATATCTGTATATAATGATAAATAACCACTAAAATGTAGAATAAAGTGATAGATAGTGTAAACATAATTTGATAATTTGAAGAGTTAGTGAAATAAACAAACAAAGAAAGAAAAACCAGTCCAAATGAATGTCCAATGGAAATATCTTAAAGGTGAAAACGTTTCAGGTAGATTAGGTCAAGGCTGCTTTCAAAAAGGATGAACCACATTCGATGAATTACCTAAAGAAAAGAAAGCGCACGCCACATGGTTTATAAAAGTGTGACATTTAATATCGGGGAAAGGGGATGGGTGGAAACAAGTGCACTCACAAGGGAAGATTTAAAAAAACAGCATATTATGAATATATCACCACCAGCAGTGGTAGCAGATAAGTGTTCTCGTGGGTTAACGGAAGAAGGGAGCCCCGTTGATTGAGAAGACCCTAGGCAGTGATTAATGAAGTCGCCATCTTATGACGAAACGCGTAAGGACTACGTCATCACGCATGAGCTCGACGAGGCCGAATCCTGCCCGGACCAACTTTGAGGCTGTGCTATCTTGGAAATTGTTTGCAGTAGGACTGTCTACCTCACCAGGATCTCCACGGTTTGAGTGCCCAGCAGATCTGTTCCAACATCCACGCTGTGAAAGAACACTGGGACTGCTGGCCGTGATATATTCACAATTTGCTGTTTTTAATTCTATCCTTCTGAGTGTACTTGTTTACCCACCTGCCCCCAATATTCAATGTAATTTTTATACACTATGGGGCGTGATAGAGATATATAACACACACACACACACACACACAAAAAGATGTCCGCAGTACTCTCCAGGTATAGGCAATAGATGTATTCAATTCAAGAGCTTGAGAAAGGACCGAGTGAGGTCCGAAACGTTGCTCTGGATACATTGGTTTGACTCATGTACATATTGCTAAATCTATTATTGCTTATACCTTGAGTGCTGCGGACTTCTTGTACCGTATATCTACTGGACTTGCTGGTGATCCCTGTCCCTCTGCCTGCACACCATCATCTGGTAAGTACTTTTCTAATTGTACTTTAAGTGTGCGACCAGCACCTGTTATCTAAATCTATTTTTTTTTTTTTAAATAAACATGACAGGCATTTTAGGATTCAAAAGTGAGGCTACCGAAACACACGTTATTCAATGTAGAAATTATTGTTTCAATGTTGTATGCCACTGGAATTAAATAAAACACCCTTGCTGCTACACTTTTGTTTTTACAGCAGCAGAGAATGTAGATTGCCCAGCATAGCTTCCAGTTAAGTCATGCGAGAGAAGACGCAAAACTCTTAAGGCGGTCAATATTCTTCTTTAACCCCTTCTTGGCAGTAAATGCAGTACTAATTTGCTGCAGGCCTTTTAAGCTGTAAAATGGGTGAAGGAATCTTTGATCCACCATAGTTGGTGATTAACAAAAGGGGATAGTAAAAAGTTAGACATTTGTGAGTCATTTAAGATAAATCGCTTATTGGAATCAGTAAAGTAAGGAACACAAAAGTAATTGTATCCCGAAGAAAATTCACTTAAATGCACACCACCAATATAAAATACAACCTTTATTATTATTACTTAAAACATGTATTACCGAGTGTTAATGTAACAGTGTTAAAAATAAATTAAATTAAACCGTGCACCAAACAACCCCTCATATATACAGTATGACCACTCAAACACATTCGTGGTTGTAGGGTGGAGGGGATTGACGGTACCAATCAGCAAGGTGGATAACCCACCCAAACCAGCGCAATAACACAGTCAATCTGGTTGCAGTGATAATAGGAGAGGAATTAATTCATAAATCACAGTTAATAGTTGCCTACTCCCAAATAAACTGCTATGTTACAGTAGTTGTGTGTAGTTCAATAGTGCTTGGAGAAAGTGCTAGTAGATGTAACGTATCAAAATGGTCTTTGTTGCACTTATTGGAATCGCATCAGAATGCCTTGATCATTCTGTGCTTTCAAATTTCTAAAAGGGAAGGAGCGTTTGAGAAAGGTGGACCTGGCACAAATGTAATGTACAGACATACCCCGCATTAATGTACGCAATGGACCCAGACAATGTATGTAAATCGAAAATGTACTTAAAGTGAAGCACCCCCTTTTTCCCACTTATCGCTGCATGTACTGCAATCGTCCTATACGTGCATAACTGATGTAAATAACGCATTTGTAA
This sequence comes from Ascaphus truei, assembly GCF_040206685.1. Taxonomy (NCBI): domain Eukaryota; kingdom Metazoa; phylum Chordata; class Amphibia; order Anura; family Ascaphidae; genus Ascaphus; species Ascaphus truei. Next base: position 15,304 of record NW_027456283.1, on the reverse strand, counting down.
CAGGTTCTATAGTCTCCCTGCTTGTGCACAGCTTCGGTACAGGTAGGGAGCCGGTATTGCTGTTCAGGACGTGCTGACAGGCACATACATGAGCTGCCGTTTGCCTATTGGGCGACATGTCCTTACTCACGAGTGTACTTAAAGTGAGTGTCCTTAAACCGGGGTATGCCTGTAAATATTCTTTACCTGTGATGTGCATCTCTGTGTGCCGCACACCATACATTAGACTGCAGATGTGTACACTGCAGATGTGTACACTGCAGTTATAAAACACATTAAAGCAATTTAGAAAGGCTTGTGTATTCTAATATTTTCCACATATTTAGAATTGGTACAGTATGAACCAATAATTTGTCATCTCTTCAAAACAAAAGCTTGGGATCAATAAAAATGAATAGTTCTATTCAATATATACATGGGGGTTTGTACTGTACATATTAAAAGGCAAGTTGTATAGCGAAAGTTAAAAGCAGCTCACTTTTGTTTGTCACTTCAATATACATTTTAATCGCTCAGTAGGCGAGACTGGCGCACAAAAAAAAATACACATTGTAATGTCCTGATGATAAATTCCATGCCTGCTTCGACACAGCAGATTTGAAGCTTGGCAGAGAAGGTTGTGCTGTGAAAGTTAGTAAGGATCAATGCCGTGCTTTCCACAGTTAGGTCTAGATAACTATTCATAAGGGATTAGGGGTGGATTACCCTTGAGCTTCTTACCGTGCCAGTGCTGACTTTTTCGTTTTCCTTTGTTACTATAAAGACGCATCCACAGCGCTAATCTGATCTATGACAGGGATGTTCACAGCACAAGCAGTTAACTGTTATAGCATGGCAAAGAAGGGAAGGATGGAAGGACTGAGGGAGTTCTCTCACACAAAAGGCACTTATTTATTTTGCTGTGAAGCTGCATTCTAGTGCTAGAGAAGAATTCAGCTCCATTCTCCAGCAAGCATACAGAAATAGTGACAAAACAGGGAAAGAGAACCTCCTTCTATGAAATACTGTAGGCTATTCAGCTGTACTGAAATTGCTGTTTGCTCATTTTCTCCTGTCAACTTCCTCTACACCAACGTATAATCCTAACAAGGGTCAAAGGTGCGTGATAGGCTTTCCTTACAGTAGAACAGTTACGAAAAGCAGATATAGATATACTATTTTAAATATGGTGTTGAATTGTAGAAGAAAAAGGCAACTATATGACATTTCTAGAGATTGCATTTGTAAACATACACTAATCCATAGAACTCCAGATCCCCGGAGCATAAGAGAATATGCTGGGTGTTTTGTATAACAGGTTTCTCTGTCTGACATCTATTTTCTATTTTGAAGGATATTAATTATAGGCTGTAACAACAGAACATTCAAACCATGCATCATGGCTTGACTACATTTTGGACATTAATAGCAGTCACTAGATAAAATAAATGGGAACAAAAAAGCAACATGTAAAAACTCCTCTAGCTTGGCCTTTAGAACAGTGTTTTCCTTTTCATACACAATAAGGAAATATTAAAATGTTTGTTTTTGCTAGTTATTTTCACTTGATTAAACAGTTGTGTATGTAAAATGAATCGAAGGCTGCGGCCACGCTCCGCTGAGCGTGCTGACCGCGCAGTCCTTGCCGAGGTTAGTTTCGGCAAGTGAAATTGTCTCGTCCCCGCTCACGTGGTGCGTGCACGCTCACCCACGCTTGAGTAAACAAAAAAAGGAGACTTTCAACCGCGCTCAACTTACCCGGAATGCCCCTACGCGCGCGCTTGCGGAATAGGCAGGACACCCGGCGCTCATGCTTGGAGAGCTGGGAGGTCACCGCTCACGCATGAGCACGGTCAGCGCTAGCGTGGCCGCAGACTTAGCCGTACTGTATGCTGCACCACAGACCTTTTATAACCGAGCAATAACCGCTTCATGCTGTTTTACACCAGATAATTTAGAGCAATAAACAAAAATTTACGTCAATATTATAATGCTTTAATAAGTAGGGCAGTGTTAAAAGAGCAGTCCCTCCTAGATCCAAAATTCCCTTATTTGTTTATTTTACCAGTAAGTAATACATTGAGAGTTACCTCTCGTTTTCAAGTATGTCCTGGGCATAGAGTTATGATGACAAATAATACATGGTTACAAATACACAGTTAAATTAAGTGAACAAGGTTATACATTATGTACAAGAAATAGCATGCACAGCTAAAGATAATATATATTAAAGGAGTATATAACAGTTACAGATCAGATTAAAATGGGAGACACATTTAGTTTTGAAAGAACTTAAACTTGTGGTGGCTGCGAGAGTCTCTGGTAGATTGTTCCAATTGTGGGGTGCACGGTAAGAGGAGGAGCGGCCCGATACTTTGTTGAATCGTGGGACCACAAACAAACAGTCTTGTGAAGTCAGATCTCAGATAAGTGCTGCATGTGGTAGGGGTGAGGAGCTTGTTCAGATAGATGGGTAGCTTGCCCAGAAAGTATTTGAAGGCAAGACAGGAAAGATGAACTTTGCGCCTAGACTAAAGTGATGATCAATCTAGTTCTTTGAGCATTTCGCAGTGACGTGTGTTATAGTTACATTGGAGGACAAAACGGCATATTGAATTGTAGAGGGTATCAAATTTGCTACGGTGGGTTTAGTGTGCTGAGCCGTATACTATGTCTCCATAGTAATATAATTGGTATTAGCATCTGCTGTGCGATACGCTTTCTGACCAGCAGACTTAGGGAGGATTTGTTCCTATATAGTACACCTAGTTTGGCATAGGTTTTGGATGATAGGGTATCAATGTGCAACCCAAATGTTAAATGGGAGTCAAACCACATGCCTAAACATTTTAAACTAGTAAGAGGGGCTAGGATGGTATTAGCGTTGGTTCTGATCTGGAGCTCATTCATTAGAAACTTTAAAAATGTATCCTTGGTCCCAAATACCATTGTTAAAGTCTTGTCTGTGTTTAAAAACAGTTTGTTTTGGGAAATCCAATTTTTAAGTCTCAAAAAGTCAGATTGAAGTACGTGTTCAAGGTCAGAAAGGCTATGGCTGTGTGCTTATAAGATTGTGTCATCTGCATACATATGTATTGAAGCTCCCTTACTAGCTATAGGAAGATCATTGAGAAGAGCAGGGGCCCCAGAACCGAGCCTTGCGGGGTATTCTAGGGGTTGGCGTTAGAGCCTGAGATAGACATATTGGGATCTACCTGATAGGTAGGAATTAAACCAGTTTAAAGCATGCTTCCCTATTCCAGAGCACTGGAGTTTGTTTAGCAAGATAACATGATCAACAGTATCAAAAGCCTTTGCAAAATCTAGGAATATTTCACCAGTGAGTTGTCCCAGTTCCATTCCACACTGGATATCATTACAAACTTTTAGAAGGGTAGTTACAGAGGAGTGTTTGGGGCGAAAGCCAGATTAGAATTGGCTAGGGAAATTGGTCTTGGTATAGTAAACACTTAATTGGGAGTGAATACATTTTTTCATGACTTTGGATAGTATTGGAGAAGAGAGATTGGCCTGTAGTTTGAGACAGTTTTTTGTCCCCGCCTTTGAAGATTGGGAGAACTCTGGCAGTTTTCCAGGTCTTAGAGATATGGCCTGCAGACAGAATAGAGTTGACTAGGGAAGCAAGCAGTTTGGCAATGGCTGGGACACCAAGTCATAGGAACTTAGATTGCAGTAAGTCAGGTCCACAGTAGCGGCTTACTTTTAATTTGAGGAGCACTTGTGTAATCTCCTCTTCAGATACTGGGACAAATTGGAAATTGTGGGCAGTGTTGGGAGAAGGTGGGAATATAGGGGTACTCTCAGAATGAGGTTCATGTTTGTAGTTAGGGTTGTGTTTCGCTAATAAGTTATTCATTGAATGCATTTGCAATGTCAGTGGGATTGGTCAGAGGAATACCCTCCTTAATGATATTACATGGTTGTTGATGGCTAGAATGCTGGAATATATTGTTGATTACTTTCCAGAAGTTAGCAGGACTTTATGTATTCTGGCGAAGATTGTCAGAGTAATACAGCTCAACCCAGTTATAACGCGATCCGTTACAAAGCGAATCCGCTTAGAACGCGATGCAAGCGTGGCTCCTATTTTTCGGATTTATGAATATTTTACAACATGATTATTAGCATCTTAAATACTTTATTGTACAATGCATACAATTGTACATTATTTCTATTGCGATCCACTTATAACGCGAAGTAATTCATTGGAGCCCAATCACAGCGTTATAAGGGGGTTGAGCAGTATTGTGCTTTTGCATGTCTTGTTGTGCACATATTCCGCAGGCATCGGTATTTATCAAGATCCTTGGTAGTGCCAGTTACTTTGTAGCTTTTCCACAAGGCAACCCTAAGTTGGTAGAGTGCTATTAGGTCGGTTGTAACCCACAGTAAGTGGGCCCCCGTACTCTTAGGCTACGGCCCCGCTCCCTCAGTCAGCGCGCCCGCACTGCATGCAGGCAGCGCGCTGAGAGGCACAGACCGCTACCTGCGGTCTGTAGGGAGCGGGGGCCGTGGTTTGAGCGGAGGGGGGCGTGGTTTGAGCAGAGGGGGGCGTGGTTTGAGCGGAGGGACCCGCTACTCCCCACCTTCCCTCCACGGGCTCGGTCTCCCAGGCTGCAGGAGGGAGATGCTATGGGCTGCTGGAAGGTAAGCAGCTCCCGCTCCCTCCCCCTTCCCCCACAAATGACACACACATACACACACACACACACACACACACACACACACACACACACACACACCATTGTGGAGGAAGCTCTCTGACTAGTCGAGTGCAGAATCGGGAATTAAGTTGATTCTGTACCAAGGGCAGCTGGTAAGAAACTATTATGGGTTAAAGTTTTTAAATGTTCCAGTTAGGAGAACTTTAGGGCTTCAGTGGGGTGGTTTGATTTTCCTTACACAGTACACTATTGCATGGTCACTGAAAATGTAAGGAAGGATGTCAGAGGATTGGATTCTGCTGGGATTAGAGGAGAGAATCCAGTCTAGCAAGGAATGGTTGTGAGATTTCAGGTTTGTCCGTGTGGGTTGGGTAATTAGTTGCGTTAGGTTGCGTTAGGTTAAGTGACTTGAGTTGTATCTAGATTTTGTTGTTTTTAGGGTTGAGCCAATTGTAGTCGAAATCCCCAAGAACTAGCAGCTTACTCATCTCAGGCCTCGTCCAGGGTGGAAACAGGTGCGCTGGTGCTCCAGCGCTGCCCCCTGTTCGGGCGGGCGATTCCTGGTCGGCTAGGTGCGCGCGTCTGGGGGCGCGGCCACGACGTCACGGAGATGGTTCGCTCTCATTAGGCGAACCACTCACGTGACGCGCTTGCGAGCAACAAAAACAATTTTGCTTGCTCGGCAAGCAGCTGAGCGTCGTGCAGGCGCACCCGCCCGCTCACGCAGGCCACGTGCACTGTCGCAACGTGTCCAGGGTGAGCGCGCGTACGCGCCCGCTCAGTGCCACCCTGGACGAGGCCTAATTCAGAGAGGAAATTGAGTCTAGAAACTGGATGATATGGCAGGGTCTGTAGTGGGGCTTTATGGTGGTAGATATTAGCAATCAAGATGGGCTTAGAAATGGGTAGGCAGATTTTGCCAACTAGGATTTAAAAAAAAGAGGGTGGGCAATTTAGCAGCGTAAATTGTAAGGTGTCTTCAATATAAAATAACACCCCTCCTCCTCTCGGACCTTTCTTTCCTAGAAATGGAGTATCCCCGAATGGCGATATTTGCATCGTGGGTTTTAGGGGTTAGCCATGTTTCTGTGAGAATGATTGCTTTGGATTTATGCATAAGGCCCTTAGTTCGTCCAGTTTGGGCAGCAGGTTCCAGATAGTTATATGGGCGACAGATAAACCTTATGGCAATGATACGTTCAATATGTTAAACTGACTGGTCTTATTTATTGTCAATTACCACTAAAAAAAAAAAAATCTGTATATCGAGACACCATTAATATGCTGCCACGAAGCATAAGAGTCCTATATAAACACTCGGACAATAACTAAACGCTCACCGGGCTTCAGAACAGACTATGTAGCAGAACCAGGGCGGAAGGAGTCTGATCTGGCTTACACTCAGATGAACCTGGTTCTCTCAATAATTGTCTGAAAGACTAACAGATCTTTGAGAAAAGGAGTGTACCTGTGACCCATGTGTAAGGAATACAGAAAGCTGGATGAAAAAGAGCAGTCTCAGGCAGTGACACCTGAAGCCTTAATTTGGGTGTTCACATTCCAACCTTGTTTATTCTAAATTGCATCTCAGCTCACAGAACGGTTTTCCATAAATCTTATCATGAGCCTCTCAGACTAAGATGGTCAAACCCTGTGATGTTAAACTGGGAAGCACGAAGAAACCATGTTAACAGAATTTTATTCCTGATAAATTAGCCCCAAACCAGTAAAAAAAAAAAAAAAAATCTGTTAACAGGGGGAAAGAAAACAGAGGCGAGAAAACACCCTACTACAAAGTATGATAAATAAAATTTAAGTGTGCATTTATTGTGTTACAGGCATTTCAACTTTCCATTCACATGGTGCTAAACCATTAAAGCCGTCATCCCGTCTGCTATGGTTTTTTTTACTCTGCCTTTTATTTATTAAAAAAGTTGGAATTACAAAGATGAATCTTTGCCAAGACTCAATTTGCAAAAACAAAAATTAACTTACCCTTCTGACTATGCTTGCGAGACATTCTGCTCTGCGGAGTTCACAGTGGGAACCAAAGCAAAAGGTCTTCCCAAGTCAACGCGTTTCACCCGGTGTGATGAGAAGTTAAAGAGGGATATCAACGAAACAGTCGCTATGATGGCTTGTGCTGGTCACAAAACACGATGCAGGTCCATCTTGCCACGTTTGTCATGCAGGCTCTGCAAAGAGAAGCATTAAACTGTTCAATGAGATATGATGCCTATGCTGGGCCGTTAATGAGAGCTTAGTGAAAGAGATTTGTTAATCATCGTGAGTTTCTAGATTCAGGTACTTTCCTAAAAATATTAGTGACCCCACAGGAAACCACAAAGAAAATCCTGCGCTAATGAACTAGGAGGTCTATTTTATACCAACCAACCAACAAATAAAAGCCATCTGTAGAGACCCGGCATCCAAAATAAGGCTGTTAACAAAATAATGTAAATGGGAGATTATAGGGAGGAACTGACCCACCATCACTTATTTTATTCATTCAATACATAATGGGGGGGAAAAAACACATAATTTACAGTTTTGTTCCCCTTCCCTGCCCTAATGGTTCCCTTATGCACATGAAAAGGTAAATCAGGGCACTATGGATTTTTACTAAACTAATTTAATGAGCCAAATTTAGGACATTTGGCTCAAATTAGTTTTGTAAAAATCTGTAGAGCCCCGATGTACCTTTTCTTGCCGATTCTGGAGTAGTAACGGGGATTCCCTGAACCAGGAGCACCGGTAATTGTATCGATTTTCTTTATTTTATGGTGTGCAGCATCGATCTGCTCTATTGTATTCCCTTATGTGCATGCCATGTTATAACTGTTCAGCTTGCTTAAACCAACGGAAGGACAGAGAGCCCTGCAAGTACACTGCAAAGCAAGACCAAAAGTTAGGCTGCGACCCCCGTGCCAAGCTCATGCTCGAGAGTGGTGACGTCATCAACTCTACAAGCATGAGCGTTAAGGTGTCCGTCAACTATTCCTGTAAGTGCGAGCAAGGGGTGGGCGTGGCCAAAACACTGACTGGCGCGGATTGGCTGAGGAGGTCATGCAACCCCTCAAAGTTAATTAAATTGGTCTCGGCAAGCACCTAGCGCCCGTGAGCATACGTGCACGCTCACGAGCACGCCAGGACAAATTTAAATTGAATGTGCTGACCGCGGCAAGCGCGGGCAGCGTGGACGCAGCCTTAAGTAATGGTAGTGATATGATTGTTTAAAAGGTCAAACTAAGTGATCAATACCTTAACACCACTACTGGACTACAGATCAAAAAGAATCAGGAAGAATCTTTATGGAAAGCACAGAGTGTGCAATACCTCCAATGCATATTTTTACCATGAAGACATTAAAAGAAATATTTTGAATTTTATCGTACAACAACATGCAGCTGCCATTAGTTCACCGCAGTCCTAGGGGTTGCAGGCAGAAACTGAAAAGATCACGATGCTTAACGCTTGGGAAAAACAAAGTTCAATTAAGAGTGCGTGCGATCCATCCACAGGGAAAAAACACTTAATATTCACAGCTTTTTTTCCTATTTCTTTTCAGAGATCATACAAGACCTTTAACTACTATGCAGCAAATCTATTATGTATGAAAGGATACGACGTACAATTGTTTACCATTCCACCCCACATGAAGTGTACAGAACATAAACAGGCATCTGCTGAGTGCTACAGCATAAAAAAGGAAAGAAAAAACAAATGTGCATCTTTGGGGGGGAATTCCACAAATGTTTTAACCTTTTGTGTGTCAAAATATCCATGGCCAGAGTGACACACACATTCTGGCTCCACCGATTGGATTTACAAAGCAATTGACAAAAATACTTCTAGGATTTTTTCTTTTCTTTAAACAATGGGTGTCATTTAACTACCTAAACAAGTCACTGCTACCTGTTAACTTTGATCTTTTGAAACCTAATTTTATCATGCTGGATACAGTCAAAGGGACATAACTGACCCATTATTTTCATGTTATCTGTAAACTACAGTATTTACATGCATTATGGGATTTGTAGTCTTTCTAACCGGCTTAAAAATAGGAGTGGGTGGGCCACTCCTGTAACCACTGTGACATCAAGCAGCTAACAAGTTATATTTACCAAGTTGAAATCATGGTTATTCATTAAACTGCAATAGTGCAAATCGCATAAAAGCGCCAATTTAAATTATTGGGAGTTGGTACGTATTAGTGGCCCAATCAGCACTATTGCAGTTTAGTAAATAACCCTCACTATCTCTACTGAAATGCACGTATAGCGTCAGCTTGAGGCTGGTGAGCTTCACATAGGATACATGCAAGCCACCATACCACCTTTAAGTCTTCTACCGCTATTGGTTATATGAACAAATCGCCTGGTATTGTACAAAGTGGAATGTAGTATCACGCAAATTCAATTGTGGAAAAGGGTATAATGAGCGAGATATGGTGACATAACTTGAGATCCGAAGTTTCAGTAGGGTTTTTGTTTGAGATTAGCAAAAATGCGGATACAATTTAAGGCAAAAAACGGTATATAAAGGGTTTCTAAAACTGCTACCTGGGAGATTGCTCACTGCTCAATGTTTTGCTCCTTGGCTTAAAACAACAAAGTCAATGTCTTGTGGTAACATCTGGCTAATTGGCTTTTGAGTAAAGCTGTCCCTAAACAAGCTATTTCAGACTTGTTGATTGAGTGCTGTGAAAGAAGCCTGGCATAAATATCAACTGCTCTGTTAATGCCATTATAAATATCGATCTGTAACTTCTACATGTCACTTGAACAACAACTTTGTCCCAAGGGGTCTGGGCAGCTGGATTCAGATGGTGCCTGCAGCTCTAGGCTCATACAGTGCTTCCACATGCCAGATCACTGCCAGAAGGACACGGTGTGTGAGCCAAACACACAGATAGGAGAGTCCTTGACGAAAATTCTGTATAAAAGGGGACTGATCAACAAGAAAACAGAGCAAAGCCAACAAGAGATTGGGAGATATGAGTACTTGTACACTGCCTTATAAATGAGATTGAAGTTCTTAGATGCCAACTGGAAAAAATCCCAGCTCCCCACCTACTTTTCAAGGATTATAGTTACATAGAACATGTCCATACTTTCCAGTCACCAAGTAAAATAACAGCCTGCCAAAGAGGCCTGAAATGCTATGCTCGGCAAATGTGTTCCAGTTCCCGGAAAAGGAAGACGGAAGAGAGAAAAGATTAGTTCAGACAATTCAAACGGCACAACTTGTCGTAAATAACACACACCCACACACATTATCCACAACATATCTGTTTTTTTTTTTTTTGCTCTCTCTTGCACTGTTTTAGCCATAGACTCCTTTGCAAATCAGTATTGCCAACTTGAGAAAGAGAGAACTCTCGAAAGCTTGTCCTATGACAAATTGTTTGTCCAAATAAAAAAGGTATTAAATTCTGAACACACACACACACACACTAAGTTATGGTGGGTGAAAAAGGCGACAGAATACCTCCACCGTTAGCATATAGCCAATATAGAATATCACTTGTGAGCACATTCACATGTCTTAGAGTTAGACAGGTCTACAACCCTGCCTTTCAACCACTATCACCTCGCATACAGTGCTCCCACTGCAGCAAGGGATTCTGGGATATGACATGCAAATGAGCACACAATGTGTCACCTTTTGCCTGGACTATCCATTCACATGGAGCCCATTTAAGCTGATGTATCGCCGTTCACACAGCTTTTAAACATAGCATGGGACTAGCAAAGCAAGTTTAAACCAGTCACATACATGTTTCAACCTTGATGGGTATCAGTGTTGCTGCAGTGGGAACACTGTATGCGAGGTGATAATGGTTGAAAGGCAGGGTTGCAGACCTGTCTAAGATATGTGAATGTACACACACACACACACACACACACACACACGTGTGAAAAAGAAAGTACACCCTCTTTGAATTTTATGGTTTTACAATCATCTGTTCCTTAGCAGGTCTAAAAATTAGGTAAATACAACCGCAGATGAACAACAACACAATGCTTCCTTTCATCTTGAGGGTGGAAATCCCCCCACTTCACTTTGAAATTCTCCTTTTGTTTCAACATCACAGACATAAGGAGTATTATGCAGGAGCAGCTCAGTAGTAATGTCACTGCCTTTCGTGCGAGTGAACCGAGTTCGGATCCCAGCACCAGCTACTTAATCTCCCTGCGACTTCAGGCAGCAAAATTAGATTGTAAGCGCCATGCGGCAGGGGACTAATTCTGCAAGCAATAAATTGTATTTAAGGGGCCGCAGACATGGTCAGCTCTATGTAAGGAAAAAAAAATGACTTGTACCGTGATTTCTTCCATTCCTTTACATACATTTGCACTACAGATATCGGTTTATGCACTTTACATTTCTCTTACCCGGTACAGCAGATACAGTCGACGCTGTACAAAATGAAACACACATTGGCTGAAATAGAAACAAAAAAAACCCTACATTTCATCAGTCCCTTCTATTTAACTAGAAGCACTAGACATGTAGGCGAGCACTCCTTTACAGAAGGTGTCTGCTTTCAAATGGCGCAGTAAGGAGAATTCCACTTGAAAGTGATCACTTAATTAGAAATTAAAGCAGAGAAATGCTTGGAAAGGACCAGTGCACCTTTGGTCTGTGCTCACAAGAATGGTCACTGGAGCACAGCCTCCTCCTGTCATTCGTGATGAAGTCAGGTTAAACCCTACTTTTCTAACGTAAGAGTGCTTTCTGTCTGTCAACACATTTGAACCGATTGTATTAAAAATGAATAAGAGTTCAGTCAAAAGGAAAATATGGAATTTATAAATTAATCTCTCAGAGATGATGTATACACAGACGTGTGGTCTTTTACTACTGTGCTACTCCATGGTACAAGGTCATACAAGATGTCAGACTCACCACAGTATTTTGTTCATTTCAAGCAACTTCTAAATGCGAGAACAGCAGGAAATTGAAAATGATTATTCTAGAAAGCATTTGTAATAATGGAACTTTGGAGCCAGAGGTATGGAATTAACAACACATAAGAGGGAACCCTTCAGCCGTGCTGACACAGATATAAATGAATGGACTTTGAGCATGAAGGCGCCCAAGTTATACATTCCAAACAATCAATTACATTTCAACAAGGATATTAACAAATCTCAGGAGCAAACACGAGAAAACATTCAAATGGAGGGGGGTATTCTGTGTATTCCAGGCACCTAGACCATCAGACGGTCAATCCAGCGTCACTCAAAAGCTATGTGGGGCCAGCCCATTAGGAACTAAAAGGGCCGTGTCCATATTAAACCCATCTCTGCCTTCAGAAGTTAACCACGGGTCCCATACCTGCATGAATGTATTGCTTCTCTCACAGGAAGGCTGTGAATCTTTCCATAGTGAAGACGTGCCATCTCCTACTCTTTACCATATTCATGTCAGGCACTCCATTCTCTCCACAAGGCCACCATGCAGTATCTCACCTGTGAGGATATGACTGACGGTAGGGGCAGCCAGCCTCACATAATAAAGGTGAAGCACGGCTGACTGCCCAAAGCCATGTGTAATGGCTGCCTCTGAGGCTCATTTTTGCCTGTATGTTATGTGTTTTGTGTAACCTCTTCCAGAAGAGAGCTAATCACTGTGTGATATCTGGAAAGGGGAAACTGTGTGTGTCTCGGGGAACTGGGATTGTAATCAATCACTTAAAATTCCCTGTGTTAGTGTTTTCCCCGCACAGTTAGTAAGCCAGCAATGTCCTTTGTGTTTCTAGTATTTCTCCATGTGCATGGACAGTAATTCACGTAGCTGGGCTGCATATGGAGAAATACCAGTTCTTAGCAGAGCATGGAAGCAGCTCGAGTACCGGGACAATGGTGAGTGGGGAAGAGCTGCAACTTGCAACTCAGGTCCGGGAACTAGTTCTCAGCAGTGCAGAGCCTTTGTTTGCCGAGACGCTGGGGCGCCTACCCCGCTGGGGGTATGGGGCTGGCCAGGGAAACCGTTGCCAGGTCTCAGCCCCATAGGCACAATTCCCATTGGCCAGTTCTAATTTCCCGCTCACAAGTAGCTCACTTCCCGATGGGCGGTCCAGGGTGTCTATGCCGGCCCCCTCCTCTGATTGGTGCAGCCAGACGAGCCTTCGTCCTCCGATTGGCTGCACCGTCACGATCTGTGCTCTGAGTGGTTGGCGGCCTCTGCTCCATGTAAAAGATGCCTATGTAAGGGGCACGGCTGATGTTCTTGGAGTGAATCCAAGAGTTGATCCTGGAGTGTGGATGGAGACTGTGACATCACGACTGGCGGGCTATTCGAAAGTGCTACTTGTTGAATAGCACTGAGAAAATGGAGAAGCTGTTCAGGGAAAGCCTACCGAAGTAAGCTCCTACACCTAGTTGAGGCTAGATTCTTCCCCTTTATGCCCCAGTTAACGAGTCTTACACTGCGACTGTGTTATTTGTATGTTTGCTGACTTGCCAGAATAAACTTTCGTTTATTCTAGTACGGTGTCCTGTCTGGTGATCGTGTTCATGTTGTGAAAAGTTCTAGTCTCCCGTGCCAATGACCTATGAGTTTTTAATTTCTGGGCAAATCTTTGATTGGTCTACCCCAGGGGTCTGCAACCTCTCAAGGAAGAGCCATTTTATAAAAAATGTCGTTCTCCAAAATATTCTGAGAGCCGCAACACATGCATGAATGTTACCCCCCCACAAACATATACTGTACACACACACACTAATGGGTTTATACTGTATAAGCATTAACATACGACAAAGTATGTGGGGGGAATAAAATACATCTCACAATGAGTCCCTTTACTTAGTTTTTTTTCATTATTTTTCTGTGCAAAAACAGTGTCATTTACAAATAAACACACACACACACACACACACCACTCTCTCACACCACTCTCTCACACACGCACACCACTCTCACACACACGCACACCACTCTCACACACACGCACACCACTCTCACACACACGCACACCACTCTCACACACACGCACACCACTCACACACACGCACACCACTCTCACACACACGCACACCACTCTCACACACACGCACACCACTCTCACACACACGCACACCACTCTCTCACACACGCACACCACTCTCTCACACACGCACACCACTCTCTCACACACGCACACCACTCTCTCACACACGCACACCACTCTCTCACACACGCACACCACTCTCTCACACACGCACACCACTCTCTCACACACGCACACCACTCTCTCACACACGCACACCACTCTCTCACACACGCACACCACTCTCTCACACACGCACACCACTCTCTCACACACGCACACCACTCTCTCACACACGCACACCACTCTCTCACACACGCACACCACTCTCTCACACACGCACACCACTCTCTCACACACGCACACCACTCTCTCTCACACTCACACCACTCTCTCTCACACTCACACCACTCTCTCACACTCACACCACTCTCTCACACTCACACCACTCTCTCACACTCACACCACTCTCTCACACTCACACCACTCTCTCACACTCACACCACTCTCTCACACTCACACCACTCTCTCACACTCACACCACTCTCTCACACTCACACCACTCTCACACACTCACACCACTCTCACACACTCACACCTCTCTCTCACACTCACACCTCTCTCTCACACTCACACCTCTCTCTCACACTCACACCTCTCTCTCACACTCACACCTCTCTCTCACACTCACACCTCTCTCTCACACTCACACCTCTCTCTCACACACACACCACTCTCTCACACACACACCACTCTCTCACACACACACCACTCTCTCACACACACACCACTCTCTCACACACACACCACTCTCTCACACACACACCACTCTCTCACACACACACCACTCTCTCACACACACACCACTCTCTCACACACACACCACTCTCTCACACTCACTACCCTGGTAGTGGTTGCGGCAGGGGGGGGGGCTCATTCAGTGTGTGTCTCTCGCTTCCTCCCCAGTCAGTGTATGTTTGTCTATGTCTCTCTCTCCCCCAGGTCTGTGACCAGCTCGCCCAGCACTGTGACTAGCTCGTCCAGCACTATGTCCCTCCAGACCCTACCTGTCAGTGGAGCAGGGGGGAGTCCATCTTTGGCACTGGTAGAAGACACAAGTACCAACTGCTTCAGGGTCTTGCCAAAAGGCTCCTCTGCTGCTGACCCCGCCACCACCCTCCGCTGCCAGGCAAATTATCTCCTCTGCTGCTGACTCCGCCCCATCCTTCTCTGCTGCTGCTTCTGCTAGACCACTACTCTGCTCTCCTCCCAGGCAGCAGCTGGGGATCGGAGGCGCAAGTAGGAGCAGTAAGAGCCGCATGTGGCTCGGGAGCCACAGGTTGCTGACTCCTGGTCTTGTCAGTAGTGCCAACCATGGCTCAGGTTTCAGTGAGAGGCCCAATAAGGAATGAGGGAATATCTGTGTCCAAAACGGGCCCATATGGGGACAAGACTACCAGATGTGTGACAAGGATCCATTCTGGCCGCAACCTCAAAAGCAGCATGTGGAGTTTAGGGTGCCAACGGTATGAATCCTAACCGGGGTCATATACCATCAGTACAGGATTTTATACACATTCTCATGTGTAGTCGTGCAAATGGA
>NW_027456282.1:0-22385 GCF_040206685.1 Ascaphus truei | reverse complement strand
CACACACACACTGTCACACACACACACACACACTGTCACACACACACACACACACTGTCACACACACACACACACTGTCACACACACACACACACACACACTGTCACACACACACACACACACACACACACTGTCACACACACACACACACACACACACTGTCACACACACACACACACACACACTGTCACACACACACACACACTGTCACACACACACACACTGTCACACACACACACTGTCACACACACACACTGTCACACACTCTCACGCAAGCAGCGTTTACAGCAGAAGCAGCCTCTCCCCCCCCCACTTCCATCTCTCCCCCCTGCAGCATCTCCCTCTCCCCCCCAGCTCCCCCATATGCCTACCTGCAGCGGCTGCGGATTCGGCGGAGGCGGCAGGCTGTGAGCGGCTCTGAGGGGTGAGGGAGAGAGCCAGGTTGCCGGGGGAGCGAGGGGGGGAGCTGGGGTGCCAGGGGAGTGAGGGGGGGAGCCGGGGGATTGAAGGAGAGAGCCGGGTTGCCGGGGAAGCGAGGGGGGGAGCCCCGGGGTGCAGCCGGGATGCCGGGGGGAGCGAGGGGGGCAGCCGTGGTGCCGGGGGGGAGCGAGGGGGGAGCCGGGGGTGTGAGGGAGAGAGCCTGGTTGCCGAGGAGCCAGAGGGAGAGCCAGAGGGAGGGCCAGAGTGCCGGGGAGAGGCAAAGCCCCGCCCCCGGATACTCCATTCAATCCCCTGCGGCCCGGCCTTCTAAAGCCCCGCCCCCCGGCATTCTCCATCCAATCCCCTGCGGCCCGGCACGTTTCTGCAGAAGCCCAACCCCTGGCAGTAAGAAAAAATACTTGCCGGGCTGCTCTGCATCCTCTTCCTCCCCGCCGCCGCGCACCGCCCACCCCCCATCCCCGCGCACCGCCGCCGACACAAAAACCCGTGACATTCCCGGGAAAAACGGGGCGAATGGTCACCCTATACATAGATTTAGTGCAGTTTTTGCATGGGAGGTGCAGATAGATATAGTGCTGTTTTTGGATGGGAGGTGCAGATAGATACAGTATAGTGCTGTTTTTGGATGGGAGGTGCAGATAGCTATAGTGCTGTTTTTGGATGGGAGGTGCAGATAGCTATAGTGCTGTTTTTGCATGGGAGGTGCAGATAGATATAGTGCTGTTTTTGCATGGGAGGTGCAGGTAGATATAGTGCAGTTTTTGCATGGGAGGTGCAGATAGATATAGTGCAGTTTTTGCATGGGAGGTGCAGATAGATATAGTGCAGTTTTTGCATTGGAGGTGCAGATAGATATAGTGCTGTTTTTGGATGGGAGGTGCAGGTAGATGTAGTGCAGTTGTTGCATGGGAGGTGCAGATAGATATAGTGCTGTTTTTGCATGGGAGGTGCAGATAGCTGTAGTGCTGTTTTTGGATGGGAGGTGCAGATAGATATAGTGCAGTTTTTGCATGGGAGTTGCAGATAGATATAGTGCAGTTTTTGCATGGGAGGTGCAGATAGATATAGCGCTGTTTTTGCATGGGAGGTGCAGATAGATATAGTGCCGTTTTTGCATGGGAGGTGCAGATAGATATAGTGCTGTTTTTGGATGGGAGGTGCAGGTAGATATAGTGCAGTTTTTGCATGGGAGGTGCAGGTAGATATAGTGCTGTTTTTGGATGCAGGTACAGCCGGGAGATCTTAGTAAACAGGCCTCAGATTCTTTGTGTTTTTCACTGACCGCTCGGAATTTCAGCCAAACCAGAGTTTGGGAATACCCATCAAACGACATGATTACACTATGTGGATGTGTGACTGGTTGGTTATGCCCAAACCGTGTCCCATCTGGGTTGCCCCAAGACGAGGGTTGAAAAATACTAGTATATTTACTGGTCATATAACATTCAATGCAAAATATCACAGCAACTTACAGAGAAGGAGCGGCTCAGTGAGTGAAGGCACTGACTGATAACCATGACACTGAGTGTGAAGCAGGGGACCCTGGTTCAATTCCCAGTATCAGCTGCTTGTCACCTTGGGCAATTCACGTTATCTCCTTCAGGCTCAGAAAGCATAGATTGTAAGCTCTGTGGGGCAGCGACTGTGTCTGTAAAATTCCTATCTACTGCGTGATATTCTATCATTTTGAAGCGCTATATGAAATATAGGTATTATTATTATTATTATTATTATTATTATTATTATTAAGCTCAGTTTCTACTCCTCCAGTGTCAAAGATTTTGTGTTTTTTTTTCTACTGATCTCTGGATCATTAAAGCAAGAACCCTCCCCCCTAAATAATGAAATAGCAACATATCCTAATATTTTAAGCTGTGATTGACTGTTTGATTTTCAAGGTGGTGTTTACACCGCAAAATAGGAACTCACTACTTTGACAAATTGACGCTGAGAAGCAGATGCACAAACTGCTGTCTTTGTTCACTATCAATGTAAAATGTTGCAGAATTCAATACAAGCACATAGCCCCAGATTTGTTGCATCGTATAAGAGAGGATACAATGATCAAACATGTATACATTAAAACTGAGTTGAGTAAATGTCTTTTTATGTACTTAAAGGCTGACATCATTAATAAACAGCTGGGGATGATGAATAGTGAGATCCTTACAGAACATATTTAAAGTCTAGGATTGAAAAATGTTAGGGATGCATTAGTGCAAAACGAATGTGCTAAGAAGCGTGGCGAGGGCAATAATGGTCAACAAAAGATACAGGAACGCTGGACAGAAAATGATCTTCAATAGATGTGTCATATTTATCTTCATTAGGACTTCCTGAACCCTGGGTAGCCTGGCACCTAGAAAGTGAATGTTTTAATAGGAAGACAAATTAGGGTGAGAAATCCCTGCATTTATAATCATTCCTGTAGGAGAGGAGTGGGCAACTCAAGATCCCCCAACAGGTCAGGTTTTAAGGATTTCCTAGCTTCAGCACAATTGGCTCAGTCGTTGGCTGAGCCATTGGTTGAGCTACCTGTGCTGAAGCAGTGAGCCACTGATTGAGCTACCTGTGCTGAAGCAGTGAGCCACTGATTGAGCCACCAGTGCGGAAGCAGGGAACCACTGATTGAGCCACCTGTTCTGAAGCAGGGAGCCACTGATTGAACCTGTGCTGAAGCAGGGATATCCTGATAACCTGACCTGCTGGGGGGTCTGGAGGACTGGAGTTGAACACTCCTGCCGTAGAATGTTCTTTTCTTTATTTCATTGGCCTTTTAATTAACCTATTCCGTCAGCTACTGAAGTAGGGCCTGCCACTAATCACAATTCAATGTCAGTCCAGTGGCAGCGTGGCAAATCGTCACAGCCATTTGCAGACTCATTGAGGATTGGGAAAACAACCAGTTGTCTTAGTTTAGCTGTCATCAGACCAAGAGAATCTGCATGAACGCAATCTGCCGATTCTGGACCACAACACGGCAAAATCGCTTCAACCAATCAGTACGCAGAGCGCCCAGAGAACAGGTCTGTGCAGAGACCCTCCTGTAATAAACTTTGCTTCATTGGCTTTCACAGCTATCCTTGGCTTCTTTTATAACCCAGAGGAGTCTGGCTGTGCCGTGGCACTAAAATGAACATGCTCTCTGTTTGTAATAAAATAAGTAATAAAAAAGGCGAAAAGATGTGAAAATACTGAGCAAGCAGTTTATTTTCTCATTACCTAAAAATAGTTTTTTTTTTTTTTTTTGGAGAATATTTTCTTACTTTTTTTTGTTTCCATATATCAGCAACTGAAGCAGCCAGTCCTATAAGCCCTCCCCCGCCCCCCAGCATTCATTTTCCTATAATTTGTCTGTATTAAGGCTACTTAAGGATATTTAGTTCAAATGTATCCCATTATCTCACTTTGGCAATAAACTCTATGCAACGGATGTTAACACATTGTTAGCCAAGTGTTAACAGTGTGTTATAGGTGAGTTAGAGTTAGTGTCAATGTATCTACATAACATTTACTGTACATTCTGCCAGTTTGCAAGGCAGTATTAAAAGTGTTATGGAGCAAAAAGAAGAATTAAGGCTATTAATGCACCTACAATATTGTTTTTACATTTGGTTTGTTATTACTAGGAAAGATGCAGCTGGTTTCGAATACAACATGTGTATGATTGGGGAGATATCACAATTATTTGTCCAGTGTTATTGCATCAAATAAAATTTCAGGTCTCGGCCTGTCTGGTCGTGTCAACCATATTAGACAGCATGGTCTATGGTCTATATGACAGCAATAGTCAGATTTATATATACAGTGGCTCTTTGGATATCACTTTAGAATCACAGAATTACAAATTTACTTGTATGTATGTATATCTTTAGTTATGTATAGCGCCATTAATGTACATAGCGCTTCACAGTTGTAATACACATGACAATCATATAACTAACAAATAACTACAAATAACACATCATGGGAATAAGTGCATCAGACATGAAAGTAACATTGTTACTTGCAATAATATGGAGCCCATGCACCAACAGTATTTTCTGGCTCCGTTGAAGCTTGAATCTCCTCTGGAAAGCTCACTTGTTTCTAATTCAGTACAGGAGAGAATACTGGCTACAAAGTCCTTACTTCGTTTTATTGCTGATGCTTGAAGCACAGGGAGATGAGGGTATCCACTCATGGTCACAATGCCCTGGTGTTGGGACATGACATTTGTGCTATTCTTCACCATGCATTGCATTATTCCAGGTCTGCATCCTTATGACTCCCAATTAACAATCTAAAATTCGGCTGCAGCCCTAAATATTTTACACAGTAAATAAAACGCTATCCCCGTCTCTCATCTTCCATGAACCTTTTGCAGTGCAAAGGTCAACCTGCGGTGGTTGCAGGTCCTCCTGACTAAGAAGGGGTTACCTCCTCACCCCCTTGATGCCCTGATTGTTATTGTACAATGCAGGTCCCCCCCACAACGAAGAGGTTAAGGATGACTCCACCAAAACATTGGTCGCAACTTGTGTTCTTATCAGTTCAATTCTTCTCATTTGCCAGACCTCTGCATATGTTCATTATAAGCTATTTACACTGTGAAATTGGATGCTCCAGCAGATGGGTTTTTAGAAAGCTGCTGTCTGCAAAATGTGTGCCTTTACATCTCTTTAACAGCTTGACATGAACTGCTGTCACTGGGCATTATTAAGACAGCTGCATTATTACCTGTCATTAATAGTCTCTACAGCATTGCCATTATAAATGCCGACCTCAGCTTGCTCCACTCTGTGAATCTGACTGTGTGAGCAATGTACTGAATTCTGCTCTTAAATGAATATTAATAATATAATTCAGAATCTTATGCCGCCTTTGATTCTCCACGTAGAATATAAATTATATTGCAGCACAGATAAGAATTGAACATTAAAGCTACAGTACCTATATAGGTTTGTAGGGGAACAAAATAGAAGCCTCTCTTAAAATAAAACAGCTATTTCTAAAAATAAATTAAATAAAGTACTGTCTATTCACCTTGGTTACCTGCAAAAGAGAGACCCCCAACTTTTTATGACAAATCCATTCAGTACATACAGTATATACTGCTCTATAGCTTTGGGATGCAGTTCACTTAACACAGAGGTTCCCGAACTCCAGTCCTCCAGACCCCCTGAACAGGTCAGGTTTTAGGATATCCCAGCCTCAGCACATGTGGCTCAATCAGTGGGTCAGTCTTTGACTTAGCCACTGATTGAGCCACCTATGCTGAAGGAGGGAGCAACTGATTGAGCCACCTGTGCTGAAGGAGGGAGCAACTGATTGAGCCACCTGTGCTGAAGCTTGGATATCCTGAAAGCCTGACCTGTTGGTGGGGGTGGGAGTTGAGAACCCCTGCCTTAACCAATTGTCTCACTGCACAGGTTTCTCTTGTGTTGAAAGATGGATTCAAGAGCCTCCTAAGGATTTGGGATTTTCTTTTTCGAGGCAGACAGACCATTTCCATGGAGATCACACACATACCTGGATTGCTTTTACACATTTAGTTAAATATATCGGAGCACATTTCTAAAAGAGCTGCTTTTGAAATGGTCTGGAACTTGGTGGAAAAGTGTCACCGTGTGGCCCTTCTACCAATATCATCTCAGGACATGTAAAAGAAAGTAAAAAAACACAAAATAGTGCAATATTGTCTACTCCAACAAAATAGCTTCAATGCTGGAGGATCTCTGAAATTTGCACTCACGTGTTTAACGTGAATTGAAAGCGTTGTGGTTGTTCAAAGTTACCAACTTATGTCTCCACACAGGTACTCCAGATCCATATAGAGGGGGGGAAATCCATATACAAAAAAAGGGAAAGCAAAATAGTATAGTACTGTTTTTAATGTTAAAAATACAAAGTATTCCACTTACATAAGTGCCTTTGTTTGTGAACATTCAGACCACCCTGGGTCATAGGGTCAGACAAGATATTCACAGCAAGCAGCATCCGCTCCACGGCCGTCACAGCAGGTACTGGGCTGATTAAAGTTGTCCTCCACTCTAGATGTCATCAACAAGGGCTCCTTAGTAGTCACTGATGTCACCCAACGCGCGTTTCCACTGCAAAGTCTTCATCAGGGGTTTAACTAACTTCCTTATCTATTTCCCTCCCTTAAATAGTCTACCCGCATTAATTTTCAACATTTACGCAGCGTCATGACGTCATCACGTCACGCAACGCATCACGTGATGCATCGTCATGCAACTATTTTGCATATTTATATGTCAATGCTCCATCAAGCTCCATGGCATACTTGCCAATCTTTATTCTATATTAAGTATACTAGTCCACCATCTTGTGGTTGGACTCAAGGACGTCACGCGTGACGTCATCACGTCACGTTTTACATGCGACACGTGACGCGTCATCACGTAATCTTCAATGCCTAGAACTTTATTGAGCATAGACAAAACAATACTAGCAACTCCCAGGTACAAGCTAGTGTGGAATTTGCAACACCATACCATTGGTTAGTACAGCGGAACGTCATGTATGACGTCATCGCGCATCAAAACATAGCGCATTGGTACTTAATTTAAACATTTGAACATAAAAAAGTAGGTGGCTAATACTTCCCACTATACACACAAGTTAAATATATATAAATGGCTATCTATGTTGCAAATATGATGCCATACATCAATAATTACAGTACTTATACAATAAAAAATACAAGGCAGATGACATAATAGGCATATTTTATATAAAGTTATGATAAAATATTAATCATTCATATTTCAACATCAGTGCATGTCAGAAATTTCATAGATCATCCAGCATTGAAGCTATTTTGTTGGAGTAGACAATATTGCACTATTTTGTGTTTTTACTTTCTTTTACATGTCCTGATGTGATTTGCGCACCTGTTTCTCCTTCGTTTGCTGATTGAATTTGGTTTGAATTCTACGTCAGGAGCTGCACTCATTAAGGATAGTATATCATCTGTGTTACCTTTATTTGTGATATTATTTGCGCTTGTTTTTTTTTTCCATTACCAATATCATCTGACTGCAAAACTGGGGCAAATATGACTGAGATAACAGCACCAGATTTAACCACCCGGTTGAGAGCAATTAGATTTCTTTTCTCTGATAGTTGGTGCAGTTCAGTTCTCCAATTTTCAGCTGGGACACTTTGATAAATGGCCACTAATGTGTCTATCATCTATAAAATGCTATCTAACTCAAATAATGAAGGAGAGCCTTCTTATGTAATTAGCTGGGAGAAGGACTTACATGAGGGAATTAGGGACTCTAGTAAGATATCTGGCAAAATGTCAAAAAACTCCATTATCACACGTGTAACTGAAAATACTAAGGGGCGTGTGCATCAAGTGCTGGAATGGATTATCACCCCGTTCTGGCATTAACTCCCATTCAAGTGCAAGAACCTATACCGGCGCTTACTAAGTGTGGCCCTAAAATCCTTGGTACCTTGTCGAACGAGAGTCAGAGAGATGTATTTGGTGCGTTCGGGGCTCTGTAGGAAGCACAATTGAGGTGCTGGAAAGTTATTACATATTTGATCGTAATGCAAAGTCAAGAAGCCTTCCTGGCAAAAAGTTGATAGATGAATCAACAATGTTATTAAGCTTCCTTTAGACCCACGGGTTATGCTTTTAGGACAAATTGAATTGAAGGGAGGTCAAAGCTTCCCTGACATGGACAAGCGGCTTATTGAATTACTGCATTTTGAATCCGAGCCAATACATAAAGCTCTTTTTCTTCCCTGTAATTTGAGAAGGGTTTACAGAAAGAAGCATGATTCAAAGGGAGGTGGAATTGTATAAAGCACTATCATGCAATGTATCATATATTTTGGGCTTTGGCAGAAATCTCCACACAATCTCCACACAAGCAGCAAAGCAGATCTGCATCAGATGTAAGAACTTCATGAACACGTTTCTTACGCAAGATTCTACCGCAGAAGGAAAGAGAAAACACATTTAAATGCGACTCTATTATTCACAAGACTTTCATCCTTAACTGCCCAGTGCCATCTCTATTAAATCAGAAATCAAAGGCGTTACTTCCGATAACACAAAACAGCAGCCTTGTCTGCCCTCCCCAACACCATATAATATAATGACAGATGTATTGTCCAGAACATACATGGGCTTGTTAGAAACAGCGGCATCAACAAAAATGCGTATCACAATTACACTGCGGAGGTCTTTAAACAAGTAATTGTGACATCTTTTTTGTTGTGGTTTTTCAACATCTCGCGGGGGGGGGGGGGGGGGGGGGGGGGGAATGACATGTCATATGTCTCCGAACACAAAGAAACTCAGAGCAAAGAAATAGCACTGAAATAATCTATCTTTCTGGAGTTTGTGAAACGGGAAAGGTAGGCCGAGGCACCTGTTATCTGTTCTTACTTTTCTTTTTTGTTAGTCTAACTTTGTTACTGTGTGTTCAATGCCACAAACATAAGAAGTATTGGGACTAGAGGTGGGTGAGCTGGTCCAAATCTGTTCCCCAATCTAATTGGTATTAGTACCATGTGACAGCTTCCATCTTTTTTCAAAGGATGTGACATCATCTTAAAGGTTGGGACGCCACATCCGTAAAAAAAATAAATGGAAGCTGTTACATGGTTACAACCAATCAGATAGGGGGTGTACAATGTGATGCCTCACATGATATATCTCCCAATCCCATTGGTTGGAGTAACATGTGATGGGAGCCATTTTTTGGGGTGACGTGATCTTAAAGGGAGGGAAGCATAACCTTCCTGATTGGCTGGCTTCCCTCCCTTTTTGATGATGTCCCATCCTTAAAAAAAAAAAATGTGTCACATGGAACACCAGCCAATTGGATTGGGGGTGTACCATTTGACACTCAAATGTGACGTCACAGGCCTTATAAGGCCTTTCCTGTCTCTGTGCAGCTCCTCCAGGCTGAAGTTTAAACAAACACTTATAGCACGATAACAATTAGAAAAATAAATAGTGCGATGCTGCATTTTTTTACCGCACTTTAAATAAATTGTGTTTTTTCGTGGTGAATACCGTTTTGACACATGTTTTGTGTGCGGTAAAACAATGCAAAGTCACTCGCCAATGCACTGATTTTATCGAGGTTTAGTGAATAAGCCCCAAGGAAGGGGAATTATAGAGATAATATTTATACGTATACAGTATATCAATCAAACCGTAACAACACAATGTAACCCTTCAATTATTGATTAATATTAGTTTGATACCAACCCCTTGTGGGTATAAGTCAGTCAGAAAACAAATGCTACTTATTTAATTGCCATGAATAGTAATCATTTGTAAATACCAGTGACCTCTGTTGATTTAAAAGTTTGATTTGTAAATGACAAAAATGAAATCTGTGTAAATTAGCTGTGATTAGTTATACCTGATCATTTCTCAAAGGCTTGGCAAGTACAGTACATGATTTCCTGTACAAATAAGTTGTGTATGCATTGCATCTAGTGTAGTAAATTTAATTACATAGAGGCTGTTTGGGCCAAGTTTGGCATTTACTTTGTAAAAGCAATGAAAATAGGGACATTTGTAATCAGTCGTTTTAATTTTAGACTACAATCATAAACATTTGTCTTGGCTGTAATTTGTAATCCCAAATGTATGTTCCAAATGAGCAGTGTATTTTTCAAAGAAAAATACAGGGATTAAAAATTATTCAAAACTACCTACTGAGCGTGAAAACTGAGCGTATAATTGGTGCAAAACAACCCTTATTTGATCAAAGGATAAATCCCATTGAAATCAATACTGTGTCTGCACTAATATTGCACCAATTTCCATGTTTCATCTCTCTCTGATAAAAGCCTAAAAGGATCTCTTCAACGATGAGCATTACACTGTCGCTTGGCTAATGTACAGTGAATTGGAGGCAGTTATAAATGAGATATTTGAGAAGGAAGAGGTAGTTTTATCCGTTAGGATTATCTGACCAATATCTTCGCAGCTGTTTTTAGAAATATAGCCCAACAGCCTTGAAAAGGTTATTTCAACTTCAATATTTTTCACATACCCCGGGATTAAGTCAATTCCACAGATCCCATCCATGTTTTCCAGAACAATGATTAGATACGCGAGTATGATGGATGGCGATTGATTTAAGACCGTCTTCCAGTTCTAGTACAGGTGGATAGCATCATCATTGCAGCAAAGAAAAAGGCATTTTGAACATGTGCTTCATCAATCAATCATTACACCTCACTGGCTCAGATGTTTAACAACAGAAGTATCATTTTTAAGTAGCAATCCCGCTACTTAATGGGGAAAAACAAATGATGTAGTCAGTGGATTGAGATAAATCGAATGCACTTTCACAAAGAAAACTCATCTAGAATGTTCCTATTTCACAGCAAATAATCTGTGTCTATCCTACTTGTCACTGTAACAAGACTCTCCGTGCACACCACATTTTGCTTACAAACCCAATCTTAGTAGAAGAGATATCCATGACATCCACATTAGATTAAATACATCTGGTATACCACCAGGAATTCAGCGCAGAATAAGAGTGATATAGATCAACTACGACTAAATTGTCTTTTTCCTATTCATGCAAAATGCTACGGCTCACTGAAATAAGCAAGGCATAAAAGTTCTTCTTTTTAATCGTGTTGCATGGGAACATTTGTGCTTCTGTATATATACTATACAATTCATGAATTCTTTGCTTGACTCCACAGTGCCAGTGTTTTATCTACAGTCTGTGTACAAATAATCACCCAGTGCTCGGATTAAAGTGTAAACATCGAATATACTTTCAACCGTGAAAAAAATCGTGACTTGTGGCAATAATAGTGAAAAAAGTGAAATAACAAATCTTGCACAACCAGTTTGCAGCTCTGGACCCAGCAGTTACCACTTGGAGGAGGGAGATGTCATCACGCCAGCCAGCGCGAGATCAGAGGAGACGTTGGCGTTAGGATCAGCCAATGGTGCATGAACACATCGGCGGTGAGAATCGTCTCCCAAACAGGAAGAACCAACCTCCGTTTTACTTATTCATCTATTTACCTATTCAATGCTTAAAGCAATAGTGTTATTGTAAGTGTGCATTTGCGAGATGCTTTTGTAAAGTTATACACTTTCTACGACGATCTGCACCATTTGCTGCTCTCTTCATTTTGGGGGAACGTGTGCTGCATCTCGGAAACACCGTATTCCTTGAGGGGTTCCGAGCCCAGTAAAGGAGAATGCACCAAGGGTTCCATATCCTCTATGCTTTTTTACCCCTGGGGGTCAGGTGATCTGAGTGGGCATTTTAAAGACTCCAAATCTATGTTCATATTTATAAACAATATCACACTATATTTTATTCCCCTCTTTTTCCTGGTTTTGCGCTCTCCTTATCTTCAAGACATTCATCTACAGTCTATCAGCATATAGCTCGAATGTAGCAAATGCCATGTTGGCGGATTATTTTAATTTAATATGAGTTTACTGTTCCTTTTTACTATAGAAAACGATAACTAATTAATCGAAACATATTAATCTTATTTTTATTATATGGGATTTTATTAACTAATTCTGTGAACACACAAGATGGGGCCTCAGTGGTTACATAGTTACATAGTTACATAGTAGATGAGGTTGAAAAAAGACATATGTCCATCAAGTACAAACTATGCTAAATTTAGACGACAGATACTTATCCTATATCCTATATCCTTACAGTATATTGATCCAGAGGAAGGCAAACACAAAACCCCAGTGACACATTATCCAATGATGTCTCATAAGGGGAAACCTAAATCCCTTCCTGACTCCAAATACATGTAGTTCTCACTATTTGATGGTCCATTATCCATCGATCGGATTATCCAGTGCCAGATAATGCATTCCACTAACATTATTCGACATTGGAAGGATTTAATCCACCGATCAACGCCGAAGATTAACATTGGATCCCCAATCTGACGGTCCGCTATCCGACGGTGGTTTGTGGGATGAACTCAGGCGGGTAACCGAGGACCGCCTGTAATGGCAATCAGATTTCTCCCTGGATTAACATCCTTCTTATATTTACTTATTTGATATATCCCTGTATACCTTTCCTTTCTAAAAAGATGTCCGACCTTTTTTTGAAGATATCTATTGTATCTGCCATCACAGTCTCCATGGGTAATGAATCCCACATTGTAACAGCCCTTACTGTAAAGAACTCTTTCCTTTGTGGCTGGGGAAATCTCTTTTCCTCCAACCTTAAGGAATGACCCCGTGTCCTTTGTACTGCCCTTGGGATGAATAGTTATTTTGAAAGCTAGCCTCTCCTCATAAGTTAGATTGTCCATCTCCTTTATTAATTTGGTGGCTCTTTTCTGCACTTTTTCTAGTTCCATTATGTCTTCTCTATGGAGTGGTGCCAAAAATTGTACTCCATATTCAAGGTGGGGTCTTACTAATGCTTTATACAGTGGCATAATTATGCTTTCTTCCCTTCATTCCATAACCAGTTTAATGCACGATAAGATATAATTTGTCTTTGCAGCTACTGCCGGTCATTGTTCTCAGAGCTTGCACTTTAAACTTAAGTTAGCAACAATGGTTTATTTTAATTAACAATTGATGAAAACAAAATGACTTTCTTGTTTCCTTTTGTCCTTGATTTCGCAAGTATATTCAGGCTCAGTATGTGCCTCTTGAATCAGTCCCTTGGGACTATTCTCTTTTTCTTTTGGGTATCGCACATTTATGAATTGATCTAATCTGAGAAATGTACAGGCCCTTGCAAACCCTTATCTTCCTTGATGCATCATAGTACAAAGATAGCAGCCCATCAGGTTATTCTCCATTTCTTTGGTGTTACCCATGATCTTTACCTGAATTGATTATGGAGTAGTCGGGGTCACAGGCAGTGGTCAAGGCAGGCAGCAGAGATGCAAGGTCCGGGTCACAGACAGTGGTCAAGGTAAACATCCGAGGTAAAAGTTTGGGGTCACAGGCAGTGGTAAAGGCAGGCAGTAGAGGTACAAGGTCAGGGTCACAAGCTGGGATCATAGACTGGGTGCAAATGGACAGGGACGCTGGAGTGAAACAGGAAACATGCTTTGGCAGCTTCCTGGAGGAAATTCTGCCTTTTTATAGGTAGGATGCCAGTAACCAAGATGGCCACTGTAGGTGCAGTGAAGACGAAAGTGAGGAAAGAATGCCAGGAAACAATACGGTCGTCGGAGCTTCAGTGTGGGCGCTGACAGCGCAAAAGCCTCATACTAACCTGGAACAGAAATCATTTTCTTAAATACTAAAGAATCACATCCAGCTATTTATTATCAGGTAGTGCAGATTCATAGAAGCTTTTCTCGTACTGAAGAAGTATCTGTTTGCATACAATCAAATGACCCAACAATCGCGTTCTTCATACTGTATATGTAGGTGAGTGGGAGTTTTAAATACCTCAAAATTATGTTCTTAAGATTTATTGTAAGTGTAACGGTGTTTTCCCTGGGCCCTTCTGATCCTGAACCCCATATGTGAGAAACCATCCCAATTACATGTCAGTGTGTTGTGGTGCACCTGCTGGCTTACAGGACTCCTGAGTCTCCTGCTGGGTGTTAGTGGGGATATCACCATGACAGGTGTCTGAGGTAGTGTTCTGAGTCCTACTCACATTCGGTACAGCGCCTCCACCCCATCAGGATCCCTGCAGCAGCAGGGGGAAGTATCTGATGGGGAACTCCTTCTTGGTGCATCCTTCTGCTGAATAACTCCACACTCACACAGAAGGGATCTTTTGAACCAGGGCATCTTTAATGTCATCTCCTTTGGCAGACTTCCCCTCACAGCGGTCAACACTAGCCGATCATTCTGTGAAGGTACTCCATGCAGAAGGTTCCTCCTTTCTCTTAATTGAGTTGCTTTTCCACCTCTCCCCTAGGGGAGATCACCATCTGTGCCAGGTCCCTGGACACAGTGTGTAGATTCTGACCAGCAGAGCTGAACCTTGAACGGCACACTTCTTAGAACTAGATCTGAACTCAACAGTGGAACAGACAGACAGAACAGAGTAACTTTTGGCTGTGCTGTGTATTATATAGACTCTAGAAGAGACCCACCTCTTGTGTCACTAACAGTGGACACAAAACATGCTGTCACTTCCTTTGTTACATATGACACATCACCAGGGTTTGAGGGCAAACCTCAAATGATAGTTACTGGTAACCCTGCCTTCTTACCAGGATTACTGCCAGCATGAGGGATGTCTGTACACCAATTTTACACGTGGCTACATTCTCCCCATGGTGGAATCCAACGACCCGGCTGGAATCTAAATTTGCGGAACCTTCTTTCTGGTAGCACTGCAACACATAAACAAGATACATAACATAGGAATTCATTATTTCCAACACAATTTTTTCTCAGCATACATAATTACATTAACCACTTTGGTTACAACAGCACATTTGAACCACCCCATAGGAGAATTAATCTAGTGAGAATACTCTAGTAATAATGCCTAGGGTCTGGTTTCTGCACCTCCCTCCCATTGGCATCCTTCACTGTAATGCTGTAAGATCAGGGCGGCCCATTTTCTGGCCTATACTCCATCTTATGCATAAAGATGTTGCGGCCAACACTCCATACCCTCATAAGATAAGATATCCTTTCCTCAGTCTTGTACGGTTCATGACCACCTGATTTGGACATAATATACTCCTCAACAGTCTCCCTCAACCACGCATCCCTGTTATCCTCGATCTCTTGCATGAGAGGTTCCGGCACATATGGATACTCCAGGCCATAAGACCTTTTGTATTTGGCCACTATCGCTCTCTCAGCCCTGCTGATGCGGATGAGTTTCTTATTACCTGCCCTGCCTGGCAGCACCCACGATAAAGGTTGTTCTGAAGTAGCCACATCATAAAGTATGGACGACCCTTGGGGAGTAACTAAGCCCTTCTGAATATCGTACCACCTTTTCCTCAATTCATCTAAGCGCTCCTCATCCGAGAATTCACCTATACCCCACCAGTGGTCCACTATGTCACTCCTTATTAGTATGAACTGCGCACGGTCCAACCAGGCCTCATACCCGTCAAACATAGGAGCCCACCATCTGGTCTCTTTCTCCACTGCCTGCTCTGTTACCACCACTGTTATCTCACTTTCCTCCAGTTCTCCTCCAGAAGACACTCCCGATGTCCCTGTGGACCTAGAATTTGACCCAAGGCGTTTAGGCCTACATTTTACATTAACATTGCAATCTATCGAACTCGTTTTGGAGGACACCCCCGAGGCAATCATCTCCCTCCCCGAGCCCTCATCAGAAGTGAAACAATCCCCCCAGTCCAGATTTGACCCAGTCCTTTCATCGGAGATATCCCGGGACTCCCAGACATCCCTTGGCTCGATAGTGACCCGGATGATGAGGTGACAGGGGCAGGGGTTTGGGCTATGGGCGAGGGCAGAACAAAAGGGGACTTGTGCTGGCGATGCGGCATGACTATCCGCAGTTTCACAATACCTCGACCGGTACCAGAGGGTTGCAGCTCAGGTTCACCCGTCTCCTGATTCCCCGGCTTCCGCAGGGCCTGCCAGCTCTTGCTCTTCCCAGTTCCAGCCGACCTGGTACAGCACAGCGGTTGCGAGGGTGCGGCCATCTTCCATCTGGTTCCGTAGTGTCCGCCAGAAGTGATGTCATCAATCTCGCGGGACGAGGCACCGCCATCTTGGCTTGGGTTCCCCATCGGAACCTCTTCCTCCAGAACGACATCCGCCGCCGGAAGTGATGGTTCAGCTTGCAGCTCCGCTTGGGCCTGGGCTAGGCCTTCCGTCTTTGACGCTGCCATCGGAGCCTGTGGAGGGCAAGGAGGTGCCTCACTGCTCCGTCGGCTGGCGATGGGGTCTCCTCCTCCTTCCGCGCTGGGAGTCACCACGGCTGTGGGACTCATCCGCTCCGGTTGCACCAGCACAGGCGACCGCGGACTCTCCGGACTCTGCTCCGCTACCACGCAGGTAAGTGCTGGCTCTTTCTTAGCTCCGCTGTAGTGGCCCGCCGGTAGACGCATCAGCACCAATGTCGGGCTGGCCTGCTCCTCGTCCGATGAAGCAGACTCCGACGCTGGTAGTGGCACTTCCGCAGGGGACCGACAGCGAGGTTCCGGGATCTCGCTGCGGTTGCAGGCCCCAATTTCTTTCTGCTCGTAGCAATCATCAGTAACGATCCCCATTCTCCGGGATCAGCTTTCTCGGTTTTTACCATGGGCGAGGCTCCAGCCATCAGCTTGGCTGTCTCTGCTCCCACCTCTGCGGTGTGTCCAGACACGAAGGACTGCACGGCCCATAGATAATAATGCCACATTGGGGACACCTTGCCGTCGTGCTGGCTTCTCCACCAGGCAACCTGCACTGTATGCACAGGCACTGCTATGTCTCCTTGTTCCCAGCCTTTACTACCAGGTAGCCACCTGGCAATGAATAGGGATATACCCCAATGTCCATCTCGCTCTTTGTAGTACTGGTTAAGGGAGACAATTTG
Source organism: Ascaphus truei (assembly GCF_040206685.1). Lineage (NCBI taxonomy): Eukaryota > Metazoa > Chordata > Amphibia > Anura > Ascaphidae > Ascaphus > Ascaphus truei. Next base: position 5,448 of record NW_027456282.1, on the reverse strand, counting down.
CACTGCGGTCTCTCCTGTTCACCAGCTCCTCGCAACTGAAGGGCAAGGGTCGCTCCTTTAACTCCTCCCTCCGCTAGCTCCACTCTCATTTGACAAAGATAAGGACCCCTCCCCCTGGTAGATATTAGGGGAGGGTCCCACAGATTCACTGGGTGACCCCGAATTGGCTCTGAGCCTGTCACAGTCCAGGAATGCGCGGCCACAGCTTTCGCGCCACTTTCCCCAGCAGGGTGGGGTTCTCTTGTTGGCGCCAATCCCGGCCAACTTCTTGCAATCTTAGCATTTGCAGAATTCTCTTCACTCGGCCCACACGGTCTCCCAGGGAAGTGGGAACCGCCATCTTGATTTACATGCCCATTCACTTTAGCAACTGAGGTAGATATTTGTCTAGGGATCACCGTCTGGCAATCAGGCTCTCCATCCACTCTGCACATAACAACATTGTCCTCAACACTGTCCTCCAGGGTAGCACCCCGGGATCCTAGGCAGGACAAAAACGGCGCGGCCACAGCCTTGGCGCCACTCCATAACAAACTAGCCAAAGTCACTTTGGTAGCTCTCTCTTCTGTGGTATACACACCACGTGCGCTCTCTCCATCAGGCGCGGCCCGCCATCTTGGACTCTCCGCACCACGCGGAACTTCACTACTTGCGGTTGCCATCTTTACTTGATAATTTCTGCTATCACACATGGTGCTCCTCTCTGCTGGGCAGCCGCCATTTCGATGCAATAAAGAATGCCAGTGCACCACTCTACATGTATCTAATGTATGTTTGACTCATGTATGCACTACCTCAGGCTAGGCTCACTCTCTCTGTGTATGCTGTATCTACCTTCTTCCAGTATGTGCTCTTTGGTAAGTGTTCTGGTTACTGGCTAGAGTACTCTGGCTTCTCCATGCAGTACTAGGGCGCCAACCTCTCTTGGCTACCTCTAGCGCAGACCCTCTCAGGAATTCCTGACCCATGTTAACCAGGCTATCCCCTCAAGCATCCTACCACTAGCTGCCTCACGGTGACTAGAACAGCTATAGCCCTGTCTCCAGACCCACTTTACTCCACTCAGGGCCCCAAGGGTGTGCTTTGCGATGTCGCCACGACCTTCCTGACTACCCATAGGTCCCGTCCCATCCACAGCACTGACTGGCAGCATACACTCTCCTGTTTCCTAGTGTGCCTAGCAAAAGCCTGTCCTGTTGATAGGTATCTCAGCAGTGCCTCTAAAAATGTAACATTTTTTTCCAGGGCCCTTCTGATCCTGAACCCCATATGTGAGAAACCATCCCAATTACATGTCAGTGTGTTGTGGTGCACCTGCTGGCTTACAGGACTCCTGAGTCTCCCGCTGGGTGTTAGTGGGGATATCACCATGACAGGCGTCTGAGGTAGTGTTCTGAGTCCTACTCAAATTCGGTACAGCGCCTCCACCCCATCAGGATCCCTGCGGCAGCAGGGGGAAGTATCTGATGGGGAACTCCTTCTTGGTGCATCCTTCTGCTGAATAACTCCATACTCACACAGAAGGGATCTTTTGAACCAGGGCATCTTTAATGTCATCTCCTTTGGCAGACTGCCCCTCATAGCGGTCAACACTAGCCGCTCATTCTGTGAAGGTACTCCATGCAGAGGGTTCCTCCTTTCTCTTAATTGAGTTGCTTTTCCACCTCTCCCCTAGGGGAGATCACCATCTGTGCCAGGTCCCTGGACACAGTGTGTAGACTCTGACCAGCAGAGCTGAACCTCGAACTGCACACTTCTTAGAACTAGATCTGAACTCAACAGTGGAACAGACAGACAGAACAGACTAACTTTTGGCTGTGCTGTGTATTATATAGACTCTATAAGAGACCCACCTCTTGTGTCACTAACAGTGGACACAAAACATGCTGTCACTTCCTTTGTTACATATGACACATCGCCTTCTAACCAGGATTACTGCCAGCATGAGGGAGGTCTGTACACCAATTTTACACATGGCTACATAAGTCTCAAACTAGTGTAAATTCATACATTACTGCTTAAAAATGTCACAACCTGCAACAAAGTTAAATATTGGAAATTTTCAAAATGATGATTATATTACATTATCATGGAGGTGGGTTTACTAAAATGTATTAAAAAAATCCCAAAACATTTGGGTCTCAGCTGGAATTGAATTGATGAGTCTTAAAGCTCAGTATCTTGGCAATGTTTTTGTAATGTTTGTGCTCACCACAAACCTGGACCGGACCACAGGGCTGAGGTGGGGATAGATAAACACTGACTTTAGACCACGAAGCCGGGTCCTGGTTGCGTAGTCCGTAGTCATGCGTAGCCAGGTCAGGGTTGGAGAAGGCAGAGTAATCCGTAGCAGAAAATGTGCTCGATAGCGCTCTAACAAACCCAAAATAATAAATGTGCAAATATATGTGTTAAAATTATAAGTGCCAAAATAAAAATGACAACATACACAATAGTGAACTATGGTGCTCAAAAGTGAATAAGAGGCTTAGCGGATGCACTCAACCCTTGGTATAAGACTGTTTCACTAGTCTTGCATGTTCAATTATTCCAAAAGAACCAGAGGAGCGCAGCTTGCAGCCATGTTAAATAAAAGGACATCTCGTAGTACAGCAATGTCGTACACTGTGTACCTGCTACCCACTACTGATCACGCTATCTTTGTTCATCCTAAGTGTAAGCCTCCATTTGTATATTTACCTTTATTAATATAATTACCGTCTACACTATATGGTCTGTTTCTCTCTTTAATGGAGGCTGTTTGCTGGTAGTTGCTGCATATCCATTGGGAACATCCACCCCTCTAAGTTGGATGACTGCTCCTTTTTGCTGCTTTCATGTGAGTAGCCATTTGTGAGCCCTGCACGAGAATTATATTCACTTTGTATGACATTGCTGTACTATGTGATGTCCTTTTATTTTACATGGCTGCAAACTGCGCTACTCTGGTTCTTTTGGAAGAGTAATCCGTAGGCAAGCTGGGATCAAGGCAGGCGGCACAGGAGCGATGGTTGAGGTTATAGGCTGGGGTCAAGGTAGGCGGCATGGGAGCGAAGGTCAAGGTCACAGGCAGAATTCAGCAACAGGAAAAACTTCAGCGTAGAGCTACAGCAAGGACGCTTCAGCACGAGGGAAGGTCCCTGGGACAGAGCAGCGACAATGCAGGGAATCCAGCGGAGCTGCTTCAGCATGGGAGATCCTCAGGAACAAGGAAGCTTCAGCAAAGGCGCTTCAGTACAAAGAAAGATCCCAAGATAAAAAAGGCCAAGGACCACGAAGCTTCAGCACAGGGGCTTCAGCATAGGGATAACCTCTGGTTGATGGAGGCTTACAGGAACCAGAAGTGATAGCACTGGGGATCCAGCGCTTTAGTTGAGGAACAGGAATGGCTAAGGCAAAAGGTGCTTGTGGCTCCCGATAGTGGCAGGGGGTTTATAGGCAGACATGGGGTCGGCGGAGTCAGAGGTATGGCCCCAAGGTTGAAGGGGATCGAGGTGGCCACATTCTCAAAATGGACGGACCGCGTAGGTTGAGACGGAGCTGGGACTGTTCATTCATAAGGGCAAATATTGATTATTGGGACAGACAGGAGAGCCATATGCACGTATACCAGGAGAGGGTCCCGTAAAAGAAAGGAAGGGGTGGGGGGAGGGGGAGAAAGGTAGGGGTACGTCGGGGAAGCTGAGGGAGAGGATGGGGGGATTAGTGGAGGAAAGAAAGAGTGGCATGGGAGACGGACTTTAGATAAGGAAGAGGGATATAGTATAATAAACGGGAGGCTGGTTAGCGGGAGCGGTGATCTAGAGGCATGAGTATAACGAGATAGGTGAGACAGCTGTAACGGCCATTACACAGGGGTAAAATAGGGGAGTGGGATACACATCATGGAGCACAAATGCAAAGAGGCTACAAACTGCACCTGGAATAAAAACAGAGTACACACAGAGAGAGAAGGGAGATAAGTTTAAGGTCGGCTGGGAGGGAGACAATACCCTTTCTATTAGGGATAATACTATAATGAGTTTTTAGAAGGTTGTACCTAGCGCTTTACAGAGACATTTTGCAGGCACAGATCCCTGCCCCATGGAGCTTACAATCTATGTTTTTGGTGCCTGAGGCACAGGGAGGTAAAGTGACTTGCCCAAGGTCACAAGGAGCCGACACCAGGAAGTAGTAGTCAAACTCTAGATAGACCCAAGATTGTTGGAAGCCCGATCTCTGTTTTTCCCGGTTTCCCCATCTGTTTCTAAACAGCTGGCTGCTTAGCTCTACTGTACTGTATGTACGGTAGCCTTGGACTAAAATAATAGTGATAGGCTAAATGTCTGGTTCTAAGAATCAAAACATTCGAAGAGAACCAAGAGTGCTGGTCAACCAACTTTTTCCTTGTGTATGAATAACAGGAAAATACATTAAAGTAAACATAAGCTGTATTATACAAACTTAGCAATAGCATTTATATTATAGTCCTACAGATGGCACTAGTGTTATTTGGAAACAGAAGCCTGCAGTCCCTGGCGCTTGCAGTATTTTCAAATTGCTGTTGCAAGTGAAAAAGAGAGGAACTGAATGGTTTTTCTCTATTCAGAAACTACTTGTCCATGCATGACTGATCTTCAGAGTAGGTTAAGCACTGCACGAGAGTCCATGCTTTTCAATTAATTCATTCACAGGAGTAATAAAAACCGAGACAGGATGGTTTCTCCTTCAAAATAGGCCATAGCAAATCAACACGTACACCCAGAAAAGATGAAGATTTTAAGAAGAGTCATTATTGCCTTCTTTTGGAATCACGGGCAAATCATCCTGGCCGACCATAAATTAAGCTGTGCTGAAGTCTTACAGACAAGAAAAAAAAAAGACAATTACATTTAAGATGGTATCTTTTTGCAGGATGTTTGAGTGGAGTAGATAGTTGAGACATATTGCCATAGAAACCACGTTGATGTATTAGCCTGGAAAACAATTAAGTCAAAGAATCTACTCCATATATCCTCAGGTTGAACATTCCTGCATCGTGAGAGTACAAAAAAAAATATGAAGAATTGTTTTTCCTCCTTTTCAAAAGTCATGGTGATATTTTTATTTGTATTTAATGGTCTTGACTTAAAAGTTTCCTCTTTCTGGTACGGCGCCAACTGACAACCTCTGATCCTTTCATCTGAAAGCTCTCACATTGGTGATGCGTTCAGAGGGGAAGTTTATACAAATCTATGACTCCTAGAGAACAGTTCAGTAAATAAAATGATCATTAATGTATAACAGGTAGGGTTTGAATCATTAGGAGCTTCAGAACATTATGTACAGTAACTAGAAATGAATACAAATAAAATGCCCATGCTTTTTTTCAATGTGGATGCTGTTATAGGGAAACAATGCTTCTATTCTTCAATTTATTTTAGATTTGCCAGCAGCATCCTGTAAATCAATTCAAGTTCAAGTACTGTA
>NW_027456281.1:0-22418 GCF_040206685.1 Ascaphus truei | reverse complement strand
TCTTTGTGCTCGGGGTTCAATTAGTGCCAAGATTGCTCATCATACAAAACTTTCATTACCGCTACACCTCTTAGATGTGACAAATATATATATTGTATTTCTTTTAACAGAAACGCATTTTAAAATTCCATACAATCATTACATATTTGGTGGGACAGAGTGGGCAAGAGCTGCATCTTCCCCCTGAATAAATACAGAAAGCCGGCGCCTCCAAGGTGAAAATATATATATCTGACCAAATATAAAGTCCAATGGGGATGGCAAGCAATCTTGAGAGGAATCTTCAATGAAGTCCAGCGGGTCTGTGTGTGCGGCGTCGGTGTTTCCCTTAGTATTGTGGAGTTGCGGTTCAACCGTGTTGCACTTCTCACCGACCTTGTGGGTCTGTGTGTGCGGCAGCAGTGGTCGTTCCGGCAGTGTGGAGCCCTGGAGGTCGTGCTGTTCCATTCTTCTGCAGAGGTTCCTGGTCTGATTTACAGGACAGCTACAGTATTCTATGGGTCTTAACATTTCAGCCTTGCTGTAAGTAGGATTCTAATTTTACCCCTACTGGATGATATTGCTTCACTAGCGTCTTTAGCCCAACGGACATTTGTTTGTTGTTTTATTTTTATTAATTGCATATTACATTTGTAATAATCTTTCAGTTAATCTTTTCAGTGTTTTGTTTATTGTTTTTTGTTTTTGTTATTTGAGTTACACTATGATCTTTCTTCTTTTTTGTTTTATATGTATGTTTGTCTTCCCCACGAGACTTCATTGAAGATTCCCCTCAAGATTGCTTGCCATCCCCATTTGACTTTATATTTGGTCAGATATATATATATTTTCACCTTGGAGGCGCAGGCTTTCTGTATTTATTGTTTCTATTGGTTTTTGTTAATCCTGTTTTGCCTAGGCAGCCCCAACTTTAAGTTTAAAGTTTTATTATGGTAATTACCGTTACTTATATTGTCCCTGTTTTGTATTGTAAGCATTAGCGCTGATCACACTGTTCTTCCTCTTTTTTTGTTTGTATATCTTCCCCCTGAAGCATTTCATGACATACTGTACCTGTAGTTATTTCTTCTGACGGGAAACCTAAAAATCCAGCTGGGAAACGAGTGCCAACCTACAGTAACAGAACAACACCAGAGCAAAACTGTTTGCAATGCAAAGTGATAAACGCACAATGATGAAATGAAAAGTACAATTATTAAAGTAATAATAATTAAATGTATATAAATCGTATCTTAGGCCTTGCATCAATCGCCCGTATTTTATCAAATTAGATCAATGAGATGCTGTGGCACAGAAAGCCCCATTAAGGTCAATACGGCTTTCCATGGGATAGCACAAAATCAGTGCTAGTGCACTTTACAGAATAAGCTCAATGGGGCCTATTCTATAAGCCTTGATAACTTATCAAGGCCTTTTTGGGCCAAAATGCTTACTGCTATTCTGTAAGCCTCGATAAGTGGGCGATAAAGGCATAAATTGACCATTTTTGCAGTCGTCAAAAAAAGATCACCGGGTGAGTGGCAATAAGCCACTTATCAGCAGGTTCTGAAACTCGTGCAATTGTAGTAGCCTCAATTAGCTTATCAAGGCTAATCGGGGCTCTAGTATGGCGAGTTTCTCCCAAAAATACTCACGCCAGGAAAAGTTGGTGTGAGGCTGGGGAAAATCTGCTGAGAAGGTGGCGAGACAGGACTTAGAAAGAAATGCTTTTTTCCTGCATCGGATTGATGCCGGGAGTCTCCATTTACAGGCAAATTCATAATTTAGCGGCTAACCGCTAAGGCAATGAAGGGGTTAACCACCAGTGCCATGTTTATTGTGGGTAGCGGGGGTGGGTGAAGGTGGTATTTGACCCTTGGTGGGTGTTTAGGCCTTGCTGGGGGTTGTGGGTGGAGTTAACCCTTCATTACCTTAGCGGTTAATACCGCGGTTAAAGCCGCCTCTCCCTGTGCATATCTCGCCAGCGATCAAAATATTTTAATATACATTTTAATACTAGTGTACTGTAGGTGAGCAGGGGGTCTCCGGAGCAGAACGGAGTTGATTTCAGGTTACGGGGACCCCCTGCTTCCTGAGATACATGCCCCGTTATGAGGTGCCAGTATCTCCTATGCATTTTATTCCCACGGTCACATGACGCGAGACATTTAAATGCATAGAAGATACCGGCACCCGATAATTGGGCCTGTATATTGGGAAGCACGGGGTCTATGGACCTGAAAACAATGCGGTTCTGGTCCGGAGACCCCCTGCTCATCTACACTAGTATTAAAATTTATTTAAAATATTTTGATCGCTGGCGAGATATGCGCAGGTAGCGGCAGCTCTCTCTGTAGATGAAAGACATCGCCAGGTAAGCACTTTTCAGAGAGGCGATTTCTGCACAGTCTAGAGTCCAGGTTCGTCTGCACCTCGAACTTCTGTTGTCCTTCCACTAGGAGAGGTTCCGGAGGAGTCTTGGGCACAGGAGATCTGGGATCCTATACAAAGTTTTCTAGTAAGGAAACATGAAATACCGACAGCATTTTCATGGACGGTGGATGAGGTAGCCGGTATGCTACCGGATTGACCCTTTCAATGAAATCGAAAGGCCTGATGAATTTTGGAGATAACTTCGCTGAAGGTTCCAGCGCGACGATAACTTCGCTGAAGGTTCCAGCGCGACGAGGTCATCCTTGAGATTCCCTGTAAGGCCCTGCCAAAAAAACTGTTGCTAGTGCTTCATTGTTCCATTCAGTGTCTGCTGCGAGGGTCCGAAATTTAACTGTGTAGCTGGCCACTGTCCTGGTGCCTTGAGAGATATGCAGGAGGGAAGAAGAGGCCATTACCTTGCGTCCTGGAATGTCGAAGACCCTTCGGAGCTCCTGAGTGAATAGAGATATGTAGCCCTCTTGCCCCATGAACACAGAAAGCTCCGGTGCTGCCGTTTTACCTGCTGGCTCCCAGGAGCCTAAGCCTCTACCACACAGAGCCTGGGGTGATTTACTACAATACGGTGCAGCGCCTCCACCTGTGAGGGATCCCAACAGAGTGGGAGGAGCCCCTCACAGGACCCAATCACAATGAACACACACTTGTAAAATGAAATGAACTTTACTGTACATAGATAACTCTTAATGCGCTATACTCTATTAAGACTCAGAGTATAACTGCCCACGCACCATGCAAGGTGTATCCCAGTATCCCACCACCGTGTATCCCACACCGTGTCCACAGTACAACCTGTCCCACACTGGTCCTGTAGTCAGCGCTGCCACTATGTGTGTATACTTTGTTGGTGCACTTATTAATGATACCTGCCGGGTGCTCCAGCACCCGGGCCCGCAGATATCTTCACAAAGGATATGCCGATCCACGATCTCCTCCGCGATGTGCTGGACACCGCTGGATCTGTCGTTCCTTAGGGGTGGTCCACCCTGAAGACAATGTCTCTCGCTACTAAGTAGGCCTGGTCCCAGACCTCTCACCGGAGTATTCAGCTTTTGCTGTGTCCCTCACTCTTCCGTCAGTACTAAAGGGGCGGGATCCCTATCTTTGGGCCTTTCCCTATAGCAGCCACAAGCTAAGTATTGACTCAGGCCTGGGGGGTTCTGGCCTAGTGCAGAGGCTACTTGCCTCTCTGCACCTTCTTCCCCTATCCTCTCCTGGCACCTACTCACACTTGTGCTCTCCTGTCAGCTTCTTACTTCCTTTCTCAATAGAACCCTAGAGCCCTATTGGCTGGCATGGTCAGGTGGCCGTTGCTAAGGCTCATGGGACTTGTAGTCCCTGCTGAGAGCCTCCTACTGATTGGCCTTTCTTCACACGCTTGCACTGCACATGCACAAACTGTCTGAGGGCTGCCACAACTCCTGCACTCACTGCGCATGCGCGAACCTCATGCAAGATGGCGGCACCCTGTGGAAGATACCGTCGGGAGCCCCTAGTGCTCCAGAGCTAGTGGATGAGGTACGCCTACAGTAGCTATTAAGAACTATTATAGATTCAACATGTCCAACGACATCTTTCAAAATACCTTTTGGAACGCTCAAAAGGTATTGGTAAGAGGACTATTAGTGAATAAAGCATCAAGCAGGAATAAAATTAGGCAGTACAATATCACACGTTTGGAAACTAAACTAGCACAATTAGAACTTCAAAACAAACAAGCCTACTCTTCCAACATATATGACGAAATTACAAAAACTAGAAATGAACAGAACCTTATAACAAACCGAGTAATACACATATTCATGACAGAGACAGGTAAAATGAGCCATGACCCATAAAAAAATCCTCAATGTGTTCCATAGCTATTATATATCTTTATATAATGGACAAAAAATACAGACTACTCAAAATACACTAGCAAAAATGAAGGAGCTACTGAAAGACTGTAAACTCCGCCAGCTAAACTCGACACAGCTAGACAATCTCAACCAAGCTATAACAAACAAAAATGTAAAACAGGTAACACAACTACTAAAGCACGTGAAAGACCCAGAGCTGGAGGTTTCTTAGGGCTATGCTATAAAAAAAATCTCTGCAACACTTATCCCCCCATAAAGAAACAGTTCAATAGTTTTTTGGAAATTAGAGAAATTCCAGAAGAGATTCTAAAGGCCTCAATGTCATTGATACACAAACCAGGGAAAGACACGACAGACTGCAAAAATGACCGCCCAATTTCTCTTATAAATTGTGAGGATGCGGGGATCGCGGTGCTCACAGTGCGACCCCTCCTCACCTCCGAATGCCCCCGCTGTCGTGAGATGGCTTCCTCACCTCGCTCGGCCTGCTCCTGCTGTGCGGGGGCGCCCCCTCATTCCCAACAGACCAGCACTGCTCCGCGGTCTCTCTGGGTTCTGGCGGTTCCCTCTGGTCCCGGGTGCGCGCTCTCCGATCTTACAGAGCACGCGCCGGCAAGGATAATTTATTCACTGCACTAGCAGTGAAACCACGCCCCCCAATTCTCATAAAGGCTGCCACTTAACCCTAAAGCTCCCCACCTGGCTGCCTTTCATAGGAACCAATCCAGGACAGCTCCTCTTGTTCCTCCAGGACTGCCTCCGTTCCCTATTGGTCAGCCGCAGTATATAGTACCTGTCTTGACTCTCTCACATTGCTCGACATAGTCTCTGCTTGCGGATGTCTATTCTGGCTTTCCCTTTGCTCTTCGTTTATTCAGGTTGCGACCGGCTTGGCGGACGTCCCTCTCTGGCTCTGGACCCCGGCTCCCACTTGACCTTGCAGCTTCTCTCATCCCTTGACCACAGCTTGGATCTCGACCTCCCAGATCTCTCTCTCCCTGACCTTGGCTAATGACAACGACTTCGTCTCTTCTGTACCGGTACCTGCAAGTATTGCTACACCTATTCCCACCTGGCCTGGCAACGCCAAAACACCACACTACGGACACGCTCCTTCTGCTGAGGGTGCGTGCACATATACAGTACGTCCCCGCCTCAGTATAAGGGACGAGTCTGGTCTGTGGGCAGTACCGGTGTAACCTTATGTCGAGCCCACAAGACGCAGACCAGACTGCCATGACCCCCATGATGACGGCCATGTATCAACAAGTCCAGGTCCTATCTGATCAGATGGCTCTCCTCACTCAACAGGTACAGGACCTTTCATTTCAGGCACCACCTGTGGCTGCACCGCCGCTGTCGGCAGAACCGGTATCCGCCGCGACCTCAGGCCCGAAGAACCCGGCACCTAAACCGTAAGCGGGGGATCCGCAGACCTGTCGCGGTTTTCTCAATCAATGCGAGATCCAGTTTGAAATGGCCCCGCAGCAGTATTCCACTGGTCGTAAGAAAGTGGCATATGTGTACAGCCTACTCACAGGGAATGCGCTGGCATGGGCCTCCCCGATTTGTGAACTATGTCCCGAAATCACCCGCGACTACGCGGCCTTTATACAAGACTTTCGACAGGTCTTCGATACCCCCGCACGCCAAGAAACTGCCTCTGACTCTTTGCTTCAGCTTTCTCAGGGACGTCGTCCCATAGCCCAGTACGCCTTGGAGTTCAGGACCATAGCAGCAGAGACACGATGGGAACAGGAGGCTTTAGTCTCAGTCTTCTGGCCGGGCTTAACGGATTCTGTGAAGGACGAGCTCGCCTCACAACCCAGCCCAGGTCTTCTGGAGGAACTCATCTCCCAAGCCATTCGGGTGGATCAGCACCTTCAGGTATTCCGCGCTCAGTGCCAGCATCACTGATTTATGCCCTTCCATGCTCCTTTTCCCAGGTTCTCTTCAACCACAGGACCTGCCATCTCCCCGCTACCCACTCTGGAGGCTCCGGAGCCGATGCAACTTGGAGTCTAGCGTCCTCGGGCACCGATACGACAAGTTCACCAAGCCGGTGGGTTGTGTTACTACTGTGGATCTTCCGAGCATCTGGTCCGTGAATGTCCACTACGCCCGGGAAACGACCAAACCCAGTGAGTACGAAGGGGCTCTCCCTGGGTGCTAAATCTCCTTGTCCCCTTTCCGGGAAGGAACTTCCAAAAAAGTTGACCATTCCCGTCTCCCTCTCGGGTCCTACCTTCCGCACCTCCACTGTGGCATTTATCGATTCCGGCGCTGGAGGAAATTTCGTGGAACAAACCTTCTCTTAACAGAACCAGATTCCACTCGTTAGGAAGAAGTCTCTCGTTACCTTGGTCGGGATCGACGGCCGTCCGCTCACCCCAGCATACATTTCCATGGAGACTTGCCCCCTCACCCTTCCTCTCATTCCCACAAGGAGACCCTGGCTTTTGATGTAATCCATGCTCCCGGAACACCAGTCACCCTTGGCTTACCTTGGTTGCAGAAGCACAATCCTCACATCAACTGTACATCCCAAGATCCCATTATCTGGAGGTCAAGGTCAGAGGAGTCATCTCCACCAGCTGTACTTCCGCCTCAACTGCTGGCCAATACATCCAACCCTAAGGGAGATTTACCCGCCGCCCGTATGCTGATTTTCTGGATGTCTTCAGCAAAACTCAACCCGAACTACTACCCCCTCACAGATCATATGATTGTCCAATAGACTTAGTACCTGGATACATTTTGCCCAAATCCAAATCCGACCCCCTCTCTCTACCTGAGACGGAAGCCAAGAACGAATATATCCGCGAGAACTTGAAGTGGGGCTTCATACGGCATTCCAATTCGCCCGTGGGGGCTGGATTCTTTTTCGTCAAGAAAAAGGACGGTACTCTCAGACCGTGTATAGACTACCGGGTACTGAACCGCATTACAGTGAAGAACCGTTACCCACTTCCACTCATCTCTGAACTCTTCGACAGACTTCAAGGTGCTAACCTGTTCTCCAATCTTGACCTTCGCGGGGCGTATAATCTTATTCGCATCCGGGAGGGCGACGACTGGAAGACCGCCTTCAACACCCGTAGCGGCCACTACAAATATCTCGTGATGCACTTCGGCTTGTGCAACGCCCCGGCGGTTTTTCAGGACTTTATCAATGATATCTTTCGGGATGTCCATAATCGTTTTGTTATTGTTTATCTGGATGACATCCTTATTTTTTCCAAGAATCTACAGGATCATATCATCCATACTAAGTTTGTACTCTCCCGCCTCCGAGAGAACCGATTGTTTGCCAAAATGGAGAAATGTCTCTTTCACCAGTCTAGCACCTCTTTTCTTGGGTATATTATTTCCAACACGGGATTGGCCATGGACCCTGAGAAACTTAAAGCCATAGTGGATTGGCCGCAACCCGACTCCCTCAAGTCTATTCAGCGGTTTCTAGGGTTTTCCAATTATTACCAGAAGTTTATTCGTAACTTCTCCATCATCATCGCTCCGATCACGGCACTGACCCAAAAAGGAGCTGATCCTTCGTCTTGGTCTCCTGAGGCAGTCACAGTTTTCGAAACATTGAAAAAAGCATTTGTCTCAGCTCCCATCCTCCGACACCCGAACACCAATTTTTCATTCACTCTAGAGGTATATGCTTCGGACTGCGGGGCCGGCACAGTCCTATCCCAGAGATTTTCTCCCCAGGATAAACTTCACCCTTGCGTTTTTTTCTCTAAGAAGTTTTCCCCAGCTGAGTGGAACTATGACGTGGGCAATAGGGAACTTTTGGCCGTCAAGCTGGCCTTTCAGGAATGGAGGCATCTGTTGGAGGGGTCAAAAGAGCCGTTCACTATTCTCACGGACCACAAAAATCTTTTATACATCGAGAATGCCTGCCGCTTAGGCCCCCCGCCAAGCCCGCTGGTCGTTATTTTTCTCCAGGTTTCATTTTATTTTGTCCTACATTCCTGGCACTAAGAACGTCAAGACGGATGCTCTCTCTAGACAATATTCTTCTGAAGAGAGACCAAAGAAAACTACCAAGTCTATCCTTCCTAAGCAAAAGATCCTCGCGGTCGCTGCATTCAAGAATCTTGAGAAGATCATCAAGTCTCAAAGACACCTTCCTAGCGATCTTGAGATCCCGAAGGACACCTTATACGTGGAGCCCAAGTTTATTCCTGAGATTCTGGAATGGGGGCACGCTTCCTGTTCGGCAGGACATCCGGGTTTCAAGAAGACTTTGGATTTTGCGATTGCAAAGAAAGACACTGTCATATTTAGGGGTAAAAATAACTAGAACCTATAGTTAACTATATCAGGTAAAATTTCTTTATATTTATAAAGCCCTATAATAGGACCTCGAAACCTGGTCCCGTTACTCATTTTCTTGGTTTGGGGGAATAGCAACAGTCAAAATTACTCTGCTTCCCAAAATCCTCTCTACCAATCTCAGCCAAACTAAAAAACAGAAGAGTTACAGAGTCGGTAGCATGATCTTGTACCAATATCATAAAGCCCCTTCTGATGGTTTTCTTTTTGTTTTTGCTCTCTCTGCTAGATTAAGAAATGTAATTTAATCTGTTTGTGATTGTGATTTATACTATATACAGCTCAACCCAGTTATAACGCGTTCTGTTACAACGCGAATCCGCTTATTACGCGATGCAAGCGTGGCTCCCAATTTTCGTATTTATGAATACTTTACAACACGATTATTGGTATCTTAAATACCTTATTGTACAATGCATACAATTTTACATTATTTCTAACGCGATCCGCTTATAACGCGATGTGATTCTTTGGACCTCAAGCACAGTGTTATAAGGGGGTTGAGCTGTATTGCTTATTCACCTTTTATGTTTGAGAAATATACCCTGATTTATTTATAATTATCTTATTTAGAACTCACCTCACTTTTTGGTATTTATGTACTGTTTGTGGAACTAGCATGGCGTCTCATGTAATCTCATGATCACAGAATTTACAGTACAGCACAGACTTAGAGCTGCTGTGCAGTCTTTTCAGGATGCTGGAGGGGACTTTTGTTTATCCGTTGCTTAGACACAGGCTCATGATATCATTGCGGTTATGCATCATTACGTGTCTCGTCAAAGAATTGTGACCTGCATTGGAGGAGAGCTCACACAGAACAATAATTGATGGAAGGTATCTGATGGGTCATAAGGGTTATTTGTAAGGTATATATTTGATTGGCTTTATCACTGCATTGCCCACACCTTGATAAAGGTTGTGTGGATCAACCAAAACATCAGATTGGAATAACAATGAGTCCCGGCTGTTGGGGAAGAGAAGATGCTTTGCATATGCTGAGTGTGAGGTTGTTCCACAGGTAAGGGGCAGCGAGGGAAAAAGTCTTAAGGAGAGCAGTAGAGGTGTTAAGGATACAATTATGAGCAGGAGACAAGAAGGGGCATAGTGAGAAAAAGCTCAAGATGAGGATGGGATTGGAACCCCCAGGTACAGAGCCTTAACCACTCTGCCACTTCATCAGTGAAAAAAGGCAGTGGTATTTAATATAAAAAATGAATGCCAATACTTTTCCCAATCAGGCCTAATGTGTTATATTTGCACACAAATGTACACTGTATTGGATGACATACTGTTTCTACGATTGCATGATTTTTCATTTACAAATGCTTTCCTACACTTTGAGGATTTCACCAAGGCAGTTAATGACTATTTGATGTGTTATGTAAAAACTAGACGCACATTCAACAGTAATTGAATGTGCTAGATTGCAAGGCCTCTATAAATCATTAGTCTTGTTGGGAGAGCTCGACAGAACAGAGTTACTCCCAGGAGGGAGTGTAATAAATATCACAAACATATAACAATGCAGTTATGATTCTTATCTGTGAATGTTAGCATTAGGCTATTAGGCAAAAATACCCAAACAGAACGAAAGGTTGTACACCTTGTAAATCTGAAAGCAATTACATTTTGCTTGAATAATTTGCAGCATACAGTATAGCATATTGTATAACCAGTGTGGTGATACTAAGCGGTATGTAGTACAACTTTGTTTTTTATTACATAACTAGAGTCTGTTACTTTTTTGTTATCTCAGCTATTTATAGAAAATTTGAATTTTCTTTCATAATGATGTAGCCCTGGGTATGTTCGGGCTATGGTTCTTTCTCCTCCTGTGCAGTAATACCTGTGGTAAGGGCAGGTTTTCCAGGAGTAATCATTGGTTTTCCTCACACATTGCAGCTCAGTGAGTCAGAGAAGGTAGTACTCAGGCTTTGTGTCAATCAGAGGCACAAGGGTGGGTCTACTGGATCTGTACTTAATGAATGGCACTTCCTGAATTTAGCAGTGTCTCTGCCGTTGAGAGAGACTGGTCTACCCTATCTGGACTGTGCAGGGCTCTGCCAGTCTGAGGCCCTCCCCCCTGGAGGAGCAGAGGGAGATCATACCTCTTATTCCGATAGAGAATAAGGGAAGAGCTGGAACTGCTCTCAGTGCACGTTTGCTGGGAGTGTATGTTCAGGGCCATCCTACGGGCTTATACCTGATGTGCTGCTAAGCACATTGCTGTATTATGGGCAGTCATCCATGCACTGGTCCAATAAAGTATTCCTCTGATTCAAACGACTTCTGGCCTGAGACTGCACTCTATCAGGAAGAAGCTGAGAGAGGTTCTCCTTCAGAGGGTCTTCCCCACAGCTCTGGGGATTTGTTGGAGATGGAGGCGCTGTTATTGTGAGTACCACTCAGTTCTACCTCAGAAGCCTGTCCTGATATCCCCTATACCATCGCAGGAGACTCAGGGCCCCCTGTTGCCAGCAGGTTTGCACCACACTTTATCCTGTAACCAGTGTAGCATTTTCCCTAGTATACCCTGCATGAGATTGGGGGGCGGGGGAGGGAGAAGCAGGGTTACAATGACTTAAGCGTTTCCTGTTTATAGATCACAAATATTATATTAACCTTTCTAAAATCCATAGAATTAGATCCTCTCCCTTTGTAACCGGAATCAGGCAAAGTATGAATCATTTTTAGGCAGTTGTACCACTGTGCATAACTGTTCTTTATTCCTAAATCCTTCAACTCAGGCACTTTGCCTTTACCCACTAATGATAATTTATGTATTGAAGATATCTACATAAATAAAATAGTGATTACTAGTGAATACAGTCAGCATAATCCTATCCAGAAATATCCAAACCAATATTTTACTTGTGTAGTTCAGTCTGCATGCTGGGTGTGTGATGTCACCCTGGAAATGTTGGATGGACACACAGACTTACTTCAGGATGTCTGAAAAACATATCTTGGGCTTCCTCCCTCTCCTCATATTACAGATGTAGCGAGACTAAGTGCCTTCAGTGCTGCTGCCACCTGTGGTTACATGACCGCAGTGGTCGAAGCACCAGAGAGTTAACGATCCCATTCGGAAGCATGGACGCTCCACAGCTCGATCACAGCAGACACTTACCCTGTCACCACAGACCTTTATTTCCTCGACCGTGGTGCCAGGAACAGTGTCTGGCTACCTCTGTATCCTATCCTTTTTTATAATATTCATATACAGTATGTATGTAATATATGTATATAATATTACATTATGAGGGAACAATAGGAAAACATCCCCTCTGGGGTGTGGATTTGATATGAGAATAGGGCAAGTTAATTCACTTGAGACAAGTCCCTAGTGAAAGCCCTGAAATAATATAGTTTCTTTATTTTACTTTATATCTGTAAGGTAGGGGGCCTTGTAGATATTATCCTATTGATGAGGATATACTTGAAGTGAGTGGGAACAGTACCATCCACTTAACGGGGCAGCAATAATTATGTTACTTTGAAGGTGGAACATGATTGTAGATATTTAGATTTTTTTCATTTGATCCAATAAAAGTTATGTTTTATATTATTGACTAGCTGAGAGACCTGGCGTTGCCCGTGAGTTAAATTTCCCGCTATGAGGGGGGGGGACAGTGGACAGGAGGGGGGACACAGTGGACAGGAGGGGGGGACGGGGACAGTGGACAGGAGGGGGGGACAGTGGACAGGAGGGGGGGGGACAGTGGACAGGAGGGGGTGGGGGGACAGTGGACAGGAGGGGGGGGACAGTGGACAGGAGGGGGGTGGGGACAGTGGACAGGAGGGGGGGGGGGGCAGTGGACAGGAGGGGGGGTTGCTTAAAATTTCCGGGTCCCTCCTCTCCACTTCCCCTGTATGTTTCTCCGCTCCCCCCTCTCTCTTTCCGCTCCTCCCCCCCCCATGCGCAGCTCCGGTCCCCACCCTACAGTGTCTGACACACACAAAGTGTTCCACACACACATACAGTGACACACACACACACAGTGTCCCACACACACACTCACACACACAGATATGTCACCTCTCCTTCCAGTCGCCGCCATCTTAGGCACTCGGCGCCGCGAGGGAGGAAGGGGGTCCTTCCGGGCGCCGCCATCTTAGGCACTCGGCGTCGCCGCCGCGAGGGAGGAAGGGGGTCCTTCCGGGCGCCGCCATCTTAGGCACTCAGCGCCGCGAGCTGCCTGCCCACTGCCTGTCCCCCCGCCGGGGAGGGAAGGGAGCGCTGGGGAGGGAGGTGACTGAGCGCCGGGGAGGGAGGTGAGTGTGATGGGGGGGGGAAAGAGAGAGAGAGAGACAGAGAGAGAGAGACAGAGAGAGAGAGACAGAGAGAGAGAGACAGAGAGAGACAGAGAGACAGAGAGACAGAGAGAGAGAGAGAGAGAGAGAGAGAGAGAGAGAGAGAGAGAGAGAGAGAGAGAGACAGAGAGAGACAGAGAGAGACAGAGAGAGACAGAGAGAGACAGAGAGAGACAGAGAGACAGAGAGAGAGAGAGAGAGAGAGAGAGACAGACAAAGAGAGAGAGACCGAGAGACAGAGAGAGAGAGAGAGAGAGAGAGAGACAGAGAGAGAGAGAGAGACAGAGAGAGAGAGAGAGAGAGAGAGAGAGACAGAGAGACAGAGAGAGAGACAGAGAGACAGAGAGAGACAGAGAGAGACAGAGAGACAGAGAGAGAGACAGAGAGAGAGACAGAGAGAGACAGAGAGAGACAGGCAGTTGGGTGACGTCGGACCCACCAATCTGATTGGCCAGAGGCTGAGGACCAATCAGATTAACCGCAGCTAGCACCAACCTTTCGATTTTATATATTAAGATGTATAGTTGAGATATTTGCTTACCTAAATAATGAAATGATCAGATTTGTTACCCTAAGGACCATTGTTTTTCTCTATATCATATAGATGTCTATCCTTTTAAGCACCATCACTGCCATGTATTTTTTTTATTTAAGTTTATCGATATATGGAGAGTTTATTCTACTGTATGTACATGGTCTCCTGTCAGTTCAGAAAGAACACTACATTCTACCCTAGTGGCCATAAGGGAATTTGTTTGTAAATTCTTTATTTTCATTTTCATTTTAGTTTCCCTACAGCTGACGTACATCATTCCTGATACTGTATATTTCCCTTTTCTATATTATAATATACATGAAACAGTTGTTACTTTGTTTATTCATTTTCATTTTTTAGCTTCAATCACATTTATTTACCATTACTTAAAAAAAAAAAATCTCCTGCCTGCTCCACTCACATTTGCCTTTGGTCTGTCTTAGAAGCTTATTCAGTCTTATTCATTTTACTCATCTCATATACTGTACATACATCCTCTTGCATAGGTATTGTATGACTATAGCCATAAGCATGTTAAACTATATTTATATACATTTATGAATCCAAATAATATTGTAAGGAAACTTATTATCCTTAAAAATAACCCAAACAAAAAAATTAGAATAAACTAATATACCAATAGGAACAAAAGTATAGTGTAAGATATTAATCTAAAATAAAAATCAGTATTTGTGCTAATATCCATAGTTGCGTGACTTGGTAACCTTCTTGTCCCAGCATCACTGTTTGCCTTTATTGAGATCCCCACTAGTGATTCTATTATTGGCTAAACCTATCTCATCTAGTTTCTGATCTTGTTAATCTGTATCCATTCACCATGTATTTACTCCATGGTGTCCATAAGATTTCAAATTTTGATACTGTGGGGGCTATGCACTAAGCTCAATGGCTTTGCGTTCTGATTTTGCAAAAAAGCAGGTTCGTTAAAAAGTGAAGCCGGGGACGCGATTCACTAAGGCCTTGAGCCCATTTTTTAACGTACCTGCTCAAAATAGCTGAGAACAGCCACAGCGTACGTGTTGGTTTTTTTTCCCCTGCTAGCGTTCTTAACCTTTACGTACGCTAGCTGATAGAAAAAAAAGCCGCTTGTAATGTAACAGGTATTCCCCCACCCAATCGCATATAGAGTGTATGTGAGGGGGAACCTATATTTTACCAGGTGTGGTGCGTATACCTGCAGGTTCAAAGGAGGCCTGAGCCTCCGCTGATGGGAACCTGGTGTGATTCTCTGGAACGTTTCTTCGATCAGCGCCTCCACCTATGTAGGATTCTAGGAGTGTAGAATGTTCCCTACACAGGACCCACAAATAGTAACCCCATACACAGGAGTATAAGTATAACCAAATACTATATGCAGAATCAAACATAACACAATACACATAGCAATAATAGCAACACAGCCGTGTCACCCTCTGCCACTAGCTGGCAGCTATAATCTTTCCCCTAACTGGGTTATACCCTTACCCCTTACTCCTCCCCAACACCGTGTACCCAGAGTCCCACGAGTCCTCTAAGAAACCCAAAACCTAGAGGCGGGATCAGCGCCTGATGTACCGGTATGTTGGTGCACTTAAAATACGATACCTGCCCCAGTGCTTGGGCACCTGGGACTGCAGACACTTCACAAAGGATCCGCCGCTCTGCGATCTCCTCAGCGATGTCCTGTAACTCTGCCTCGCGGTGGGTGGCTCCTGCATGGAGTGATCCATGTCTCTTATCTCTGCAGCTGCAGAGACTGATTCCTTGTACACTGACCCTTCTTGTCTGAGCACACAGCACTACAGCTGTGTCACTGACTGAACTGACTAAACTGACTGCTAAGAGGGCAAAGTCCCTACCTAAGGGGCCTTCCCTAAAGCAGTCACAAGCTGAAGAGGAGTGGGGTCTAGCTGGGGCCTAAGGGGAGACTTCTGGCCTAGTGCAGGAGGCTAATTTCCTCCCTGCACAAACACACCCTCCCCTCTCTGTGTCCCATCTCCTAACTGACACTCCCTGTCTGCACACAACATTGTATCTTCTTTGCAGCATGAGAATCTGTCAACCCTATTTACATCAATGCAGCAGGTGATAGGGTGAAAGAGCAGTCCCCAGAGGCTGCTGGGAATCATAGTTCACTCAGGACCTCTTCTCTATTAGCGCCGCGTGCGCGATCTCTACTGCGCATGTCTGAAGCTGTAATGGCCGCCGCTACTCTTAACTGAGCATGCGCAACTTCCAAGAGCTTTTGCACACATGTAAGGGCCACCGCTACCCTTGCCAACCTCTGCGTATTGCGCGAACCTCGCGCCAACCACAACATGGCCGCCACGACTGCTCTGCTTACGCGCAAGCCTCCGCACATGCGCGAACCCATTAACCATGGCGGCGTCCTGCCGCAGCTGCCACCGGGAGCCCCCGGGAACGGGCTCGCCCCGCAGCAGCACACACGCAAGGGGGAAAGATACCGGCAGACAGGGGGACCGGAGGGACCCTGGCAACATAACATTTGCATGGAGATTTGCCATCTTCATGCAAGGCTGTTACAGGCGATCGTACACTAAATAAATACATTTAATAATAGTGTACATGAGCAGGGGGACTCAGTACCTGAACCGCATTGGTTTCAGGTCCGAGGACCCCTTACTTCAGGAGATACAGCCCCCGTTATGGGGTGCCAGTATCCCCTGCACTTTAAAGCTCCCGCGTCATGTGACCGGGACATTTAAATTCTGCAGGGGATACCGGCACCCCATAAAGGGGCCTATATCTCCTGAAGTAGGGGGTCCCCGAGGCTGAAACAAATGCGGTTCAGCTCAGGAGACCCCCTGCACATCTACACTAGTATTAAAACACACATAACAATAAACAATAATTCCTTACCGTAGCGGCTATCTGCTATGGTAATGAAACTGCTTTAATGTATTTTTAATGATAGTGTGCAGGAGCAGGGTGTCCCCTGACTGAATCGCATTGATTTCTGCCTCAGAGACCCCCTGCTTCCCGAGTTACAGGTCCTGATATGGGGCATCAGATGCCAGCATCGCCGCCATCTTTATAGCGTCCAAGACGTGACATGGGCTCTATAAAGATGGCATCCACACTGGCACCGATGCCCCAAACCGGGGCCTGTAACTCGGGAAGCAGGGGGTCTCTGAGGCAGAAATCAGTGCTGTTCAGCTCAGGGGACCCCCTGCTCCCGCACACTATAATTAAAAGTTACATGAATGCAGCTTCATTACCTTAGCAGATAGCCACTAAGGCAATGAAGGGGTTAAGGCACATTAGCGTGTTTATTGGGGACAATTGCCCCCAATAAACAACACACATCCCCCCCGCCCCCTAACACATACAGTACTGTAATGGGCAAAATTACTATTATCCACATATGGATAATAATGCATTTGCCCATTTTAAATACATATAAATTAGAATAAATACAGTCAATATATATGACACTTACCTTTTACAGACACCCATGATGAAGGCCGTCTTCATCCTCATCTTCATCCTGCCCATGCCCCTCTGGTGCTGCAAAACATGCACAACAATCACAACAGGCACCTATGATGAAGGCCGTCTTCATCCTCATCTTCATCCTGCCCATGCCCCTCTGGTGCTGCAAAACATGCACAACAATCACAATAGCCAATGTAATGTCCCCTAACCCCTTAATCACCATAGCGATTATTAACCGCTACAGTCATTAAGGGGTTAACCCACCCTCACCCACCACTCGGGAGGCATACATACCCTCCCCCACTAACCCCCCACCCTGTGAGGCCTAACCACCCTCAACCACTACCCAGCTGGGAGGCCTACCCACATACCCTTGGGGCCAATACCCCCTCCCCCCACCCCCAGTACCCACAATAAAAACAATACACAGCCCCACAATAAACATCATTCTATTTATTAAATACATAACCCACCCCCTGTCCCCCCCCCCAATAAATACATGATTTATTCTTTTACATACACAGTTCATACCCCAGGCCCACGTGAGTCCCCGGTGGGCCTGACGGGTCACCTCACAGACCAAAGGTTACCAGCAACTTGTTTCATACAGGGTCTGGAGGCCTGTTGGTGGGTCCCGCCAGGCTCCAGGGCCCACCAGGTGGTCTCTGCGGGTCACCGTGGGCCACAATTGGGTCCCCCCGGTAGGCCCATGGATGTCTGGGGGCCTCGGGTCAGACCCACAGGTGTCTGAGGGGCCTCAGGTGGTTCCCACGAGGGTCTGGCGACCCACGGGTGGTCCCTACGGGTCCGCGGTGCCCCCACAGATGTGTGGCCACCGGTTCTTCCCCGCAGGTGTCCCCCGTGGACCACGCAGCCTGGTACCCATGAGAAGCCTGAGGATACCTCAGGTGGTCTCCAGAGGTCTCTCGCAGACCTGAGGAACCAACCCTGTATGTAAAAAAAATAAACCGGACCTATACATTCAATACATCAATCCCCCCCCCCCCCTCCCAACACATACAGTACAATAATGTGCAAAATGACTATTATCATTATGGATAATATATTATTTGGCCATTATGAAACACATAAAACATGCATAAATCAAAACATGAATTCTTAATCTTAAAATCACCACATGTTACAATAAATCCAGCATCGATTGTAAATATAAACCAACAAACCAGCAGCTACACAAATGTATATGAAATGTCACACAATTGCATTGAGTGTGTACATGATGCAATTAATCTGTGCATCATGTAACACTATGCAAAATATATGTAACAATAAAATACACTATGAACAATGTCCCCTAACCACCAATGTCATCATGAAAATCAAATAGAAACTAAGCAACATCAATACAATTAGCATCAATCAATTAATCAATTTCCTAAAACAATTACAATACAATACAAATCAATTATACAATTCCCTATTCAATTCCTAAAGCCAAACCATTGCCAAAAGAATTCTAATTTAAACTAACCACCATCATTCTAATCTAACTACCAGAAAGAAGACATTACAAAAAAACTGTAACTAAATACAAATTACATTATTCACAACAATGACAAAATAAAGCTGATAAATACATTAGCCATACATGAAAAGAACATAAACATTAGCAAAACAATCAATTATTATCCCTGTATGTCTATCCATATAGATAGATAAACATAACATACAGGGGCAATAATAGAGCATAAAATACAATGCATTTACATACAAAAATCACATACAATACACCCATTCAGTGTCCGTGAATGTATGTATATACATAGATACATTCAGGGGCATTAAATGGGACTGAAAAAATAAAAGACATGAATCAAAAATCCAAAAAACCTGTAAAAGTAAAAATAATAAACTTTTCTTTTGTTTACTCACCATTAGATGCCAACTCACCGAAATCCAAGCGACCCGGAAGCACTGGAACAAATCCACAGGTAACCATAAAATAATAAACCCTTACAATCCACGTCTGTGTCTTCTTTCTTCTATTTGTAATCCTTCCCGTCTGTCTTGGGGTCTTCTTTTCTTCTTTGGGGTCTTCTCCGTCTTCTTCCGCCACGCCCTTCTTCTCTTCTTAGTCGCCGAGGAGGGAACACATTCAGGGGCATTAAATGGGACTGAAAAAATAAAAGACATGAATCAAAAATCAATCCATCATATCCATCATATCCATCATATCCATCATATCCATCATATCTGCCAAATTTGAAGGAGTGGCTCAGTGAGTAAAGACACTGACTGGCACTGAATTTGAAGCAGGGGAACCTGGTTCAATTCCCAGTGTTTTTTCCTTTTGACCTTGGGCAAGTCATTTTATCTCCCTGTGCCTCAGGCACCAAAAACATAGATTGTAAGCTCCCGGGGGCAAAGACCCGTGCCTGCAAAATGTCTCTGTAAAGCGCTACGTAAAACTAGCAGCGCTATACAAGATCATGCTATTATTATTATACCTGCCTGTGTCCATTTTTTGAATGTTTGAGTTTCCATCCCTCGAAGGAATTCAGGGTTCCCGCAAATTAGGGTTAGGGGGGATGGGAATGTGGTGAGTTTATTGTTCCTAGATACTTTGTCCCAGGCATAGAGCACTGCTCCGAGTTGGGTGCTCATTCAAACCTTTTGGGCTGTCTGTCCTCTTTAGCCATGGCACCACTTTTGTTTCTAACTCTGTGTGATGGAGCGGCCTGTAGGTGAGGTCAGTAAGACGCTTAGACAGAGGGTTCATCTTAATTGCAGTGGTTTATTCTCCACAAGACAACAAAACAATAGGCATACTGTCCCTTTAAGAAAACCAAATCATAAAATAGACGCCTACTCCTTCATAGGAGACTGACTAAACATTACTGTGACCCTTTCTAATGGGGCCACCAGCTAGGATCGTTATCCGCCCAAACCATGTACTATCCTGTGCAAACAAACAGTCTTTAAACATTGCAGAATCTTATTTAGTTCTTATCTGTATTTGCAGGGGATTCCTATCGCAGGGTCTCCATGTAGCTCCTTCAGCCATTCAGGAATGCCAGTTCTGAGGAGCAGGCTGTGTCCAGCCTGTAGTAATTTTTATCCTGGATTGGATTCCCAGCTGGACCCCGCAGGTCTGCTTCTTTCTAGGGTCCAAAACAACCAGGGTCCCTCTATCTGGGGAAAAGCAGTCTCCCACTTGTGCAAGCAATGTCCTGCCTTATAAATCCCTGCACAATCAGAAGTTAATTACTTCCACTTCCCAGCTCAGTTAGGAAACTCGACACCAGTGCAGTTTCCTGCCCTGTAAAGGGAGTTTAACTCCTTGAGTTCCTTACACTCTGCTATGCTCATTTTTAGCCTCGTATCATCGTTTATTCTTAGAGCACTGGTGCCATTAAAATAATGTGTTGATTTGTGTGGTAATATAATATTTAT
This sequence comes from Ascaphus truei, assembly GCF_040206685.1. Taxonomy (NCBI): domain Eukaryota; kingdom Metazoa; phylum Chordata; class Amphibia; order Anura; family Ascaphidae; genus Ascaphus; species Ascaphus truei. Next base: position 2,063 of record NW_027456281.1, on the reverse strand, counting down.
TAATATTTGGTAGTCTTAGTCCTCCTTGTGATTTGTGTCTGTGTAATATCTTTATATTGGTCCTTGGTTTTTATACTCAAATACAAACTTGGTAATTTTACTTTGGAGGGCTGCGAAATAATGTTTGGGGATTTTTAGCGGGATGGTTGGAACAGGTTCGTCAGTCTAGTCAGGATATTCATTTTAATACAGTTGATACTAGCTATCCAATAAATGATTCACTTATTCCACTTTTTACGATAATTCTCTATGACTTTTGCCAGTGGTATATAATTGGTCTGGAATAGGTCTTCTACCCTCAGGGTTATATTTCTACCCAGATATTTTATACTTCTGTTATTCCACTCAAAAGTAACATTTTCTTTCACCTAACGAAAAAAAGACGGTGCAAAACAGCGCTAAAAAATAATATAAATGATAACAATACTTGAAATAAATATTGCAGGCAGCCTGGCAAATACTGACTGTACAGTCAGAAAATGAACCACAGAGAAAAGAAAGAATTGCCGGCGCCAAATCAGTCCATTAAATAATAATAACCAAACTGTCTCTTGAAAAGTCCCAAGAGTGTCCTTGAACAAACAGACAGTGAAGGGGTCAACGAACGTCTCACACCAAATAATAGTGCAATATGTATGTATGTATGTCTTTATTTGTATAGCGCCATAAAATGTACATAGCGCTTCACAGTAGTAATACATGTCATATAAATAACAAATATAAATAACAGATCATGGGAATAAGTGCTTCAGACATACTGTAAAAGTAACATTAAGGAAGGAGTCCCTGCTCCGAGGAGCTTACAATCTAATTGGTAGGTAGGGAGAACGTACAGAGACAGTAGGAGGGAATACTAGTAAGTGCGTCTGCAGGGGGCCAAGCTTTGTGTCATGTGTCCATGATTATCCAGTGCTACTCATATGCTTCTTTAAGCAGATGTGTCTTAAGGTGGGTCTTAAAGGTGGATAGCGAGGGGGCTAGTCGGGTATTGAGGGGAAGGGCATTCCAGAGGTGTGGGGCAGAAAGTGAGAAAGGTTTAAGGCGGGAGAGAGATTTAGATACAAAGGGGGTAGAAAGAAGACATCCTTGAGAAGAACGCAAGAGTCGTGATGGTGCATAGCGAGAAATTAGGGCTGAGATGTAATGAGGGGCAGAAGAATGTAAAGCTTTAAAAGTGAGCAGTAGAATTGAGTGTGAGATACGCGATTTAATCGGAAGCCAGGAGAGGGATTTCAGCAGGGGAGACGCTGAGACAGATTTAGGAAAGAGTAGAGTGATTCTGGCAGCAGTGTTTAGGATAGATTGTAGGGGAGACAGGTGAGAGGTAGGAAGGCCGGACAGCAGGAGGTTGCAGTAATCGAGACGTGAGAGAATGAGGGCCTGAGTCAGAGTTTTGGCAGTTGAGTAACAGAGGAAAGGGTGTATCTTTGTGATATTGCGGAGGAAAAAGCGACAAGTTTTAGAAACGTTTTGAATATGAGAGGAGAATGAGAGAGAGGAATCAAGTGTGACCCCTAGGCAGCGTGCTTGGGCTACTGGGTGAATGATCGTATTTCCAATAGCAATGTGGAAGGATGTAGTAGGGCCAGGTTTGGGAGGTAGTATAAGGAGCTCTGTTTTTGCCATGTTAAGTTTCAGTCGGCGGATGGCCATCCAGGATGATATTCCAGAGAGGCATTCAGAAACTTTGGTCTGTATAGCAGGTGTAAGGTCAGGGGTTGAAAGGTAAATTTGTGTGTCGTCAGCATAGAGGTGATATTTAAACCCAAAAGATGTGATTAGGTCACCTAGAGAGAGTGTGTAGAGAGAAAAGAGAAGGGGTCCCAGGACAGAGCCCTGGGGTACCCCCACAGAGAGATCAATAGAGGAGGAGGAGGTGTTAGCAAAAGAGACACTGAAGGTACGATGGGAGAGGTAAGAGGAGATCCAGGATAAAGCTTTGTTCCGAATACCAAGAGTATGGAGAATGTGAAGGAGAAGAGGGTGGTCCACGGTGTCGAATGCTGCAGAGAGGTCGAGTAATATGAGCAGAGTGTAATGACTTTGTCAGCGTGTCTTTGGCA
>NW_027456280.1:0-22427 GCF_040206685.1 Ascaphus truei | reverse complement strand
GGAAATAAGGTTAACCAAATCTCTAAAAGAGAAACAGATTGGATTTATACGCTTAAGACCTTAACCCCCAATGGATTAAACATTGATATAGATCTTGGCTCATTTTTTAGAGAGTTGGACCTTTGGTGATTCCCCCTTTTTTCAATTTTTCCATTTTTCTATGTTTTTCTATGTTTTCTATGTTTTCAATTTGTTCATGATTTTCATATGCCAATTGTTGACTGCGGATACAATTTAATTAAATTTGGTGTTAAGATCAAAATCTTTGTATGTTACAACAATATATTATTATTCTTCTAGATAAAATATCCCCATATAGGGAGGTTTCCAAATTTATGGCCAAGAAATGTTACAAAGCAGTTAATATATTTAAAATTCATCAATACAATTGACTCTATTATATGTATGAATTAAAGTTACTTCTATATTATTGATTAGTAAGTGTTAAATGAAGAATGCCCTTTTCTTATAATTGGGTTTACGTAATAATTAATTAGATTAAAAGTGTAATATTGTATCCCAATGATCCATGACTAATTATACATAGTGTATGTTCATGAAGATATAAAGTTATGTTTCAAATAATTCTCCATGTTTAAATTGATTCTTCCTGTTCTCTTCCATGAATATGGTTTAAGTGTACTAACTTACGTGTACACAAAACTCCTATTAGGTTTCTATTTGATAGGTGATAGTCAGATGTGCACTGTAGAGGAAGAAAGGGGGTTGCCCGGTATTAAAGGGGTTGCACCCCATTTGGCCATCCCTGACCTCACCAGGGAGACAAGGGGTTAACTGGACTGCGGTCCAGGAATGTGGTTTACCCCTTGTTATATCATGAAAATGTATATTCCCCTGTTCCCATGTTTTATTGTTATATCAGTGTCTGCATCACACACACACTGGGATCCATCCGGGAGGGCAAGGGTTAATAGTTCTTTAGTGATTATAGCCCTTTGTGTAATTTTCCTGCCTTTTCAGGCACCATTTTGCAGAGTCCCATAGGCCGCCATTAGAGCTCCATGCATTTCAATGGCGGATCTAGCTGTTTTGGACCTGTTTCCCTCGAAGATCAGCAGGTGGCGTCCGAGAGGAGGAGCGGCGGTTTCCCATTGTAAGTCAATGGGTAGATGATGGGTTTAGTGGCCCCAGGGTGGGTGGTTAGGCCTCCCAGGTGGGTAGCGGGCGAGAAGGGTTAACCCCTTAATTACTAATCACTAAAATAATTAAGGGCTTTGGGGCCATTAGATTGTATTTTTTATTGTACTCTTGCTGCCAACGGAGGACATGGACCTGGAATATGCTGATGAGGATGCCCTTCATGATGGCAGGGGTAAGTAGAAGTTTTATTTACTTTATTTATGCTGGCTGGCTAATGTTTGATTTTTAATGGGGAAATGAGCTATTATCCATATCTGGATAATAGTAATTTTTGCCCATTACTGTATGTTTGGGGGGGGGGGAGGTTGTTGGAGTAGAGGAGGTGGTTAGTAGGGTTGTTGTGTTTTTGAATGTTTATTGCGGGTAGCGAGGATGGGTGAAGTTGGTATTTGGCCCTTGGTGGGTGTTTAAACCTTCCGAGTGGGTAGCGGGAGAGGTTAACCCCTTAATTACCTTAGCGGTATTAACCAACCCCACCCCCTACCCACAATAAACATAGCACCCATAGTTAACCCCTTCATTACATTAGCGGTTAGCCGCTAAGGTAATGACGTTGCCTGTAAATGCATTTTTATAGCATCGAATTCATGCCGGGGGTCTCTGGTGCTGGTATTCATTTGTATCAGCCCTGGAGACCCCCGGCATCAATCCGATGCAGGAAAATGCTTTTTTTTATTTTAGTTCCTCTCTTGTCACCTTCTCACCAGCTTCACGTCAACTTTTTCTGGTGAGACGACTTTGGAAGAAAATTGCCATTTTAAAGTCTCGATAACCTAATCGAGGCTACTAGTATTGCACGAATTTCTAAACCTGCCTATAAGGGGCTTATCGCGGCACACCTGGCGATGTGTTTTGGACGAGAGCCAAAAATGGCGATTAATGCTTTCGTCGCCCACTTATCGAGGCTTTCTGAATAGCTGTAGCTATTTTGGGGCGATTGCTAAAAAAGCTTGATAAGTGGGTTATGAAGGCTACTAGAATAGACCCCACTGTGTGTCAAAAGATTATCAGTCTTACATTACTTTTTATGGCATATTGTCCCACTCATTTTCCTCATAATATAATAAGAATAGCAGAGTAATAACCTTCAAATATGCTACAAATTTTCCAACTCAATTCTCTTAGCCAGACCCATGATTTGCCAGGTGAGCAATATGCTTGAATTGGGATGAAAGGCCATGCATTTTCTGGTCCAAATCAAGTATATTAATATATTCATTTCATTTTTATTACTAGTAGATTTCATCAGACTATAAAAATGCTGGCTGCACTTGTGTAATAATGTTTTCTGGGCATCTAGTGAAACGTTACTTGTATGTGCGTTTCTAGATAAAATGTGTACATGGATAAAGACATACATAAAGCAATGAAAGAAGGCAGTTAATGACTTGGATACATTAAGTACACCCATATCAAATCCAGTATGACATTACACACCAGAAAGGCACCAGTTTCCAATGCATCAATATTAAATTACAATTTTACCCTTAAATCTAGAACTTTACCTTACCATCTGATTTCGTCACCACGATGGGTCCTCAATCCAAGTCCACAACATACTGCATGCTATTACACTGGATAACTTAGTGTTCAAATTAAAAGTAACGACGAACAATCTGGTGAGCACAGTGCCAGAGCAGCTGCCCAATTGAGATTGGTGTCCCCTCCCCATATCCAAATACCATCCCCACCAATAACTATTATAAAGACAGGTTATGAAAATGTATCTATAACATAATGTTTCCTCTTCTTCATGTTACCCTCCCTGCCCAGCTCCTAGGGAGTTTACATCTTTGTGCAAGGTTTGGCTACTCAGCATGGATTACCTTGACTCAGGGGCTGGACTCAGGCGGCTGGGCGATGAGGTAACAAGGATGTATAATAATGTGCGCCAGGTAGTTTCGTAATACAGCTGTTTTTTATTCATGACTCAAGCACAGGACCGCTCATACACTTATTGATAATGTTGTACTGTGTTTTTATAGCAGACATACATGATTATGATGCTTCTACTAGTGACCACTCTTAACATTCAAATGGAGGTACATTGACTTACAATAGTTGCTGTAACTAGATGTGGAACCTGGCCCACCTTTGTTGCTTCGGAATCATCAGCGTTAGTAGCACGGTTACACTAGGTCCTTACGGAAGTCCTTGCTGGACCTTCTCAAGAGACCCAATACCTATGGTCTGTTTGGAAACAGCCACTTCCATACAGAATGATGAGGAATATTAATGCAGATCCACGTTAGAGCTGATCTGCCGATACCATGAGCCCTCTTTCCTGAGATCCTCTGTGGCATGCTGTTTTCATATCCCTTAGATATTCAGGACTCCATTAGCCTTCTACTGGAATCCTAACTTAAAGGGGCACTGTCCCTATCTACAACATAATAAAACAGGGGGGGGGGCTTGTCTGTGCTTTTACTTTATGAACATCTACTCTCCACATGGCTCCTCTCATCTTGTCCTCCAGGAACCTAACTTCTAGACCCTTCCACCTATCGTATATATACCTTCTGACATCAGCATCCCCTTGGTAAAACAATTTGTGGAAAAGATAAAATCAATGTACGCACAAGTTGTACATTGAAAATAGGCGTTATGACCTCACAGGCTCCAGCAGCATAAGTACAGTCAATCTCCCCACTCGACCGCCTCTGCGTGGGATCAGTCATTAGGCGCTGTAAGAGGCAGGTGCAGATGTACACACATGGAGACAGTTGTGGGGGAATTAAAACATGGCTTTTTTCAGCCTGTCCCTTTAAACACTAGTTTAAGGCAATACATAAAGAATATACAAAGAAACAAATACCTATCCCTTTGTAAGGACTTACTTCCCCAGTCTCTATCTGTAAAGCTGGGGGGAAATGCCCCTTTCCACACTATCAATCCCAAAGTCTAAAGAGGTACCTGTAAGCAGGGGCTCTATGTATCAGTCTCTGACGCTGGTTGGTGTTCGTTGAGGGATCAGCCTTTGGCAGGTTTCTGAATTTGCTGCACCCTGCAAGCGAGGTCTAGTCCCTGTCTCTTGATATCAGCACATAGTCCTCATGTGTGCTCAAGACTCTCTGGGTGCAGTTTCAGCAGGAGGCTTTTCAACCTGTCTGATTACCGGATGGAGACTGGTTAATTGTGTAGCTGCAATTAACCAGCTCACTGCTGGATTCCTCAGACTACTAGAGGATTTCTATCGCAGCCTCATTAAGATAGGGTTGCTTCCCTGTTACACCCACCTTAATAGACAAAACACTGTTGCCAATAAAAACATCTTTATACAACAACACAAAGAACAGAGGATAATGCCAGGAATGTGTCAATGAAAAAAGCATTACATACAGTAAACATAACAGAAATGCAACACAAAGGGGCAATCTAGGCTCAAGATTGTTACAATAGCAAACTAGGCCTAAAAACATGAACTCATAACGAATGTTTTCAATGTACAATGTGTGAGTACATTGATTTGATCTTTTCCACATATACAGTATACATTTTTTTGGAATTACACTATGTTGGCACTCTATCTTTTAATTGTGAAAAAGTGATATAGAGGTGCGAACAACTTAAAAGAAAGTGTAAAATAATATTAATAAATAAAGTGATATATAGTGAAGATGATAATAATCTTAACACCAGCTCAAACCCTCTGATGGGACCTGATTCACGGGTTCCAAGGTTAAGGCAATTTCTCAAACAATCCAGGGGGAGCATATAGGGAAAAGAAAACAGAAAACACACAAATAAGTGCAGATGTATGGGAAATCAATTGATAAAATATATGATGGTTTCTTGGCTCGTATGTCTTGTCTACTCACAGGATATCAGTGAATAAAAAGCAGTTTGCAATTTGGGCTGCTACCCATATGGAATGGTATGGTCAGGATCCCCCTCAAAGGCTCCGTCAACGATTACATAGGCAAGACAATTAGACCTATAAGAACTAGGATTATTGAACCCCTTGAGTGGCATAAAGAGAAAACTGACAAATCACAGTATACCTAATCATTTTGTAGAGTTTCATGGTGGAGAACCGACATGTCTGCAATTTAAAGCCATTGAACATGTGTTACCGCACTGGGGGGGAGTTGATAGGGGATCAGAATTACACAAAAGAGAGACATTCTGGATCCACCGCCTCAAGACACTGACTCCTAGAGGTTTGAATGCAGAAATTGATCTCGCACCGTTTTTTAAATGAATCATGTTCCTCATTTTAACTACATCTCCTCTTTTTCCCTGCTTCTCTCCCTCGCTTGTCTTTCAGATAAATATAAATATGACTATTTTGTATCTTTGTCTGTATTCTACATCACAATTATGTTCGATTCATGTGCTTAATGTATTATCAATACTGTGTCTAGACAATAAGACAAATACGAGCTAAATGTGTCTATTATTAATGCACGTCTTTCTCTGTGTAAATGAAATGTCATTTTAGTGATTCTCCAAATTTAATTATATAATAGTATCCCTTATATCTTTGATATATTTTTGCACACATATAAGGGTGGTTTATAGTCTCTCCCTCTTCCTTGTCCCAACTAAGCAGCCATTTGGTGTTTATCCTGCTTTCAGAATATGAAGATCATGAATAAGGGTATAGAATATATACATTTTTTCACATATAAAAACTAATGCTCTAGAATTAATGTCCGTAAATTAATGCATGAATAAATTGGATATCAGATCATAGAAATAAACAGCGATGAAAAAAAATATGATGATTTATTTAGACATGCAAACATCTTTATTATAAATAAGGCCTCCTAATTCCTCAGGGAAATTAAAATTAAAATTAAAAATAAAATACACATATATATAATTTGTGTATACAATCAAAAGATAGATACATATTGTATTCTTGAAACAATATGATATAAAATAAAAAACAAACATATATATGTTTCCTTATCCCCCCTGTCCTCCATGAGTCTCTTTAGGACCAATATTGGTTATATATTGATTATTGTTAGGACCTCTGTAGGCCTTTAGATATATGGATTGTGCTCAAGTATGTCGATCAGAATAAAGACTACACATATGTATTAAATCATGGTTGCTACTTAAATCTGATTCATTGTCTGATCATAAATAATTGATTAATGACATTTCATAAATCTTACTCCCCATATAGGGGAATGCACTGTACTATTAATATCATTGATTATCACATTTTCCCTGATGTGTTGTATGTAATGCTCTGCTCAGAATATTGTATATCTCTCTCTATGTGTTATAATTATATGTTAGATGTCTCATTTTGTGTATCTATGTATATCCCAATGCTACTAGAGCTGATTAGCATATTTAAATGTTTAATGGACTAATTAGTTAATTGAATATGTTAAAGGGTATATAAGGGCTACCCGTATCCCATTACACACACTCCTGACGAAGCCGATAACAGTTCCTGCTAGCTGGGCGAAACGCGTTGAGTGGACCTATTTTGATCTTGGAGGCGATCCGTAGCCCACCAGCCCTGCAGCCGTGACGTCACATTCTCCGATGGGCGCAAGGAGGGAAGCTCTGACTCCGGATATCGAGCAGTGGAAGCCAGCTGAACCTAAGGGAGGCGGTGAGCAGTACGGCGAACCTCCAATTTCACCATTTGTGTGATACATGCTTATTTTATATTGACACATTGTAAGTGCGAATTTTTATACCCCGTTTTTTACATAAAGAAATTTATATCAGTCTGATCGCACTATGTAATTCTCTCTCTCATCCTACACATATTATATATCATCGTTGATGGAGCCTTTGAGGGGCATTTTATCTTTTTCATACAGTACCAGTGCGCCCTGAAATTATTTCCTGATCCGTGCTTAAATCATCACCTGAACTTCCACTGCTGGTTTTTAATGCTGAAAATAATTTGGAATGTGTAAGTGCATTTGACGCCTGTTTCTGGTCTTTGTGTCCTTTTCAGATACTGTTTTGCTCTATATTGTGTTATACTTTTTTCTCCACATATTTCACGGGAGCTGATCTTCTGTTTTTCTTTCTTCTTTAATATATACGTGTATGAATTGTACATTAATACAACTAGAGAATTTCTTATTTAAAGATGTAATAAGGATGAAAAAAAGAATGTGTATAAAAAAATGTGCACTAAGCAAATATAACTTAACACTTTGATATATTTCAATGAAACTATATATAATTCATATAATTGGTACTGATCAAGTTATAAGGGTTTTTTAAATAAATCTAGAAAAATATACCTTTATTGATAGAATAGTGTAGTCTCATAGTAAAAAATATTAAACAAATAACAAACCAGCTACATAGTTAAAAAAAAAGTAATTATAGAAGAGGATTGTATCAGTCATTTTAACAGCTGTTTTACTAGAATAAGTCAACTGCAGCTTGTTAATACTGTAATCCTAGGTGTCTGCTGTACTTCAACAAATGAGTGTATGGGTATATATAAGAAACAGTCAGGAACAAAGAACATTTTCCTGTTTGTCTTGGTTCCATATAACACAGCACATTTTAACAGTCCTGTTAAGTGGCTCCAACCGTAACATTATGCTCTACTGAAAGAGCTTAAACAGCAACCATAGCAGCATTATGATTTACATTATTCAAGCTGAACCTTCTGGAAGCGAACCAGAAGCTACAGTACATTGGTGCTGAAAAAACACCTGATTCCCTATAACATATCTAAGGACTGTGTCACATTACCACATTGTTTTTTTTTCTTCTTTCAGAAAGATGCACTTGCATATATTGTCTGAGTGAAGAGAGTCATCGTTATATTGAAACATGATCAATGAAGCTAATAACATGGATACCTGCATTAAAGGGTGCACATCATCCACTTTTTTGTAGATACAGCTACGACTTGGAATTCATTTTGGCATTTCTGCATATCAGCTAATATTTGCTTCTGATTCATTGGTTTAGGCATGGTGAACACTTAGGTATTTTTGCAAATTCAGTATGCCCTGGTTTTGGTGAAAAAGAAAAAGAAAAGAAGAATGCGTAAACCAGCAACATTGTACTCTGCAATCAGATTTATTTACATATCCCAGTTGAACATCTTAATTATTACATTCTGAAACAATCAACTCTGAAGTAATCAAAACATGTAAAGGGTTTTTGTGTCAAGGCAAAATTGTAGCAATTGTAGCAATTCTGGGGCAAATCAATTATACCACATGTATCAAGGAACAAAATCCTATTGATTTCAATAGGGTTTTGATTTTTTTTATACATATGGGGGGATTCTTGCACCAAATTTGACTTGATACATAGGCCCCATATCCCTGAATCAAGGTCATCAATCCATGGGGTATATTGACTAAAGTCTCCCCGCTCCAAAAATTTATCAAAGATAAGCTAAACATGGTGCTATTTTTGCACTGTTTTGCACCGTTTTGCAGTCAAGAGACTTTATTAAATAGACCCAATCCATCACTGAAATTCAGAAGAGCACACAACACCATCTTTCATGGCACAAAACATCCCTTTAATTAAACAAAATAAAACAATTACAAATGCACGCACAAGTACAGTATTAATACTTAAATACTGCTGACTAGGTACCACTCTTCTAGTTGAGTGTCCCCATAGTCCCTTGATGATGCTGGTCCCTTCCGTGATCTGCTTTCTACTCGACTCACCCCTCTTCTCCTCGTTACTGCATCAGTGCTACTCCAGTACCTGGAAGAGGAGAGGCCACAGGACCCAAGAACCGAGCAGATCATGGAGGAGACCAGCAACGTCACGGGTCAGGGAACACCTATTGGAAGAGTATGACCTAATCAGAAGAACTTACGCATCCCATTCATATGAATGGGAGTAAAGGCATGCTAAAGCTTAGCACCCTTTTGTGGATTTAAGTTCATATGTTATAATTGTATTTTCAATAATTGAAGGCAATACACCATTAGAGGGGATATTATGTGCTCTTCTGTGTTTAAAAATACTGCTTGAAGAGGAAGCATAAACTTGCCCCATTCTACTGTAATTTTGGACTTTCTTGTTTCAATAGACTTTTATTATTGAATACAATACTTTATTTTTAAATATTTATTGTGGCTACTCTATTTTTAGTTCCACATTTTACTGTATTGCTGTTCTCAGAAGTGGTTTGCAAAATATGCACAATTAAATAGAATAAGCTTCACTCCGAGAGAACCTCATACCCATTAATATATTTCCTAAAATAATTCCATAAGAAAAGAGAAATGTCCAAGGCAGGGTATACATTAAATCAGAGAGAGGGTATGGATGTGTTGCAGGCTCCCCTTGGCACTCAAGGAGTTAATTTGAACTTATGAATCTCAACCCACTGGATGCTGTCCATCATATACCAGAAATAATATTGAGTCCTGTAATACCACAGTTGTATACTATTGCAGATATAAATGCTGAAATATACAAATAATGTTTAGTTAAGTAATTGGGCATTTACCGAACATTGTCACACTCACATACTGTAGTGCCAGCGAGTATTCTAAAACAAATCTGGGACAATCACCAACAAGATCCAGGTACATGCTGGGTACATGCTGGGTACATGCTGGGTACATGCTGGGTACATGCTGCAACATTTCAGTGACATTTCTGCAGACAGACTAATGGCCCGTTGGATTAACAGTGGGAGTCCTTGGCAGTCCCATTCAAACTGAATGGAACTGCCAGGGACCCCTGCTGTGTTAATCCAATGGGCCATTAGCTCTGCAGAAATGTCACTGAAATGTTGCAGCATGTACCCAGCATGTACCCAGCATGTACCCAGCATGTACCCAGATCTTGTTGGTGATTGCCCCAGGTTTTCCAAGGCAAGTTTAAGGCAAGTTTTAGAATACTCGTCGGTGCACCTGTATGTCATAATAGAAAGACAAACAATCAGTAATCAATAAACAAATATATTTAGACCTACTGTACAAATGCGAATGTTGCAAATAGCAGACAAAAGGGGAAAGTGTAAAATACATGGTGCTGTATACACTGGCGACACACTTTATTCGAGCTCGGCTAGTCCCACGAATTCGGGTATACCCGGGTGTATTGAGGTTTGTGACTGTTTTCTGCCCGAGTGCATTGGGTTATTTTTCAGGCAGGGATTGAAGCATTTTATTCCCGCTGGCTGCAATACTGCACAGTATATATATATATATACTGCATTACAATTCATGAATTTATGCCATCTGGTAGACACGCGAAGCATTGCAGCCTATTAAATCCTAATCATTATCATTTAACAGATCAGCCGCCCGTCAGCCAGGCATGAACCCAGGCTGGGAAGGCAAACGCAACGGGGCTTGTCAGAGGTGAGGAGCGGCGCATTCCAGGTATCTGCCAGGTACATACTGGGTATTTGCTCGAATAAAGTGTGTCGGTGCAGTATACTGTAGAGAACTGTGACAATGATGGTTTACCTCAGGACTCTCTTTGGGATGAGAACACGAGTCCCACCAAAGGTGCCCCCCAAAGAGTTTCACCACCATGCTTCCCCCTCGCTACTCCTGTTCACTAAGCTAGTATGGACAGGGTTAATGGAATCAAGAAAGGACTGACACAGCTTGAAAAGCCTACCCCTTTGCATTTTTACTGGGAGGGTCTGTTTGCTGTTCGGCTGATATAAATTCACCTCAGAACTCTCTTTGAGATGAGAACACACACATTGCACTAAAGGCAGAAGCCAAAGGGCAGCCATAGGGTGTCTGCCATTTGCTGATGTTAGAGTTGCTCTATTACAATTCGAAACACCAACCCTCTCATCCTTCTGTATCTATGTATCCACTTACCCTTCTTTATTGACTGTAAGGTCCTTGGGGCAGGGACCGCCTTACCTACTGTTACAATGTATGTTAATACTTCTTATTTTATTGTTTTTCGTTCCCCAACCCTCTTGTACAGCGCTACGGAATATGTTGTTACGTTATAAATGAATGATAATAAAAATGGCACCCAGAGGCCATTTTAATTTGTCCTGGAATTGCCTAGAGATTCCAATGTTATTTCAGGGTGGTTGTGCTTTGGAAGATCCTCTTGATTAAGGTCATTTGGAAGTAGGAAGAATTAACCCTTGTCCTCGGTCTCCCCCTCTACTCCTCCATACCCCTCCAACAAATCCAAAATGCTGCAGCCTATACACTTATCAATCCCACCGGCTCTGCCCACGCCACCCCTCTCCCAACTCTACTGGCTACACATCCAACAACATTACCTCTTCAAATTCCTCACCCTTGTTTACAAATCTTTCTATGGTCTTACCCTCCCCCCACTTACCATCACTCATCTCTTGCTACACCCTTTCCCTTCCATTTCACTCCCTGACTGTCAAAACCCTCCCTCCCCCCCCATCACCTGTGCCTAATTTAAATTCCTATCATTTGCCTTGCTCGCCCCCCTCCACTGGAACAAGCTTCCCCACCACATCTAATCTGCCCCCTCCCTAACGATCTTCAGAAGCCCAAAACTGGGTGCTCAAAACACATTTCTTCTCCATCACATTCCATGATCCCCATTAACCTATCCCATCCCCTCCCTCAACCCACCGTCCCCAACACTCATGATCTCCCTTACCCGCAGCCCTTCTTAAATTTTCCTAAAGTCTCTCCAAAACCCTCTAAAGTCACCCACCTCACCGATCCAATTGCCTCCACTTTCAGATCCATCACCATGCAACCGACGAGACTATGTCCAGAGACCTGACCCCAACCCTTGCCCACCAACCAAGCAAGCTCTCAATGTACCTAAATAGTAGCCCGACCATAATGTTCCCACCCCTACGACATCTTAACAATTACTCTATAATCTAATCTATATGTAACAACACCTTTGTTTTACTTACTAATGTCCTGGATAAGGGTGCTATATAAATGTTGTTATAAATAAAAAAAAATGCTGCTTGAATTCTAGTAACAAATAAAATCAGTAGATATACAAACATCTCTCCAGGCTGCAACAGAAAAAATGAAAAGTAAAATAAACGAAACATCTGCTCTGCCAGCTCAATAATACCCTTTTAGTATACCGCTTGAGAATACTCGTCCTCAGATACAGTATTGGCAAATGTGTTCTGGTTCAATTTGGGAACGCTATGGTAATATTTTTAATAAAGTTGTTCATCCACAATGTCTTTTCTCAACTTAAAAAACCCCCTTCAATATTCTCAAATTTTTGGACAGTTGCAAAATTCTGCGGATGCAACACAAAATACTCTGTTATTAACATGGAGGTGACGCACATGCTCCCCAGTTTATATTTTATAAAATGTCACAGAACTTCAAATGAATCAGAAACACCAAATCCTTACAGTAGACTGGGGTGACTTGAGTTTTTGTTTGAGATGTTGAAAATGCACCAATGTCCGATATTCTCTGTACACATCTCTACAGCTCTCCTCTCTCTTTTAAAACACTTATTTAGAATTGTTGTCATTTAATATTCCTAAAATACCAAACAAAAATAACATTACCGGTGTTGATTCAAATGTCTATTACAATGGCAACTATAGAGGATAACGAAAAATAAAACAAATATCAATACCTCCATCTTTGGAATTTTTGGAAAGAGATTTTTTTTGTAATGTTTTGTTAACAAGGCTGCATTCTAATGAAAACATAACTCTAGCACAGCTTTAAGTAGCAATCCCACCAACTATTCTTTGTTGATTTAACCGTTTAAAAAACAAGTCCCTTCATACTGCATTTAGCGTCTAACTGCTTTATGGAAGGACTTGTTTTTTACTAGATTAAATCAACAAAGAATAGGGGACGAGATTGCTACTTTAAGCTGTGTTATTTGGAGTTTTGTTTTGTTAGTCATATGGAATGAATATTGCTATTTACATGAACTAAATTGCTGTCTCTGCTTCACTTTAAGCTCTCTGGATACTTTGCTGTTAATTTGCATTAGCAGCCATATCAAAACAAGTGCTTTTTGTAGAAATACAATACTTCTAAAATAAGATCATGTATCGACTGTTGTCTATTGGTCATACACACATGGAGACACACACATGCTTCAAATAAATATGCAGTGGCTTTGACATGCTGTACCTACACCCTCACTTAAAATTCTTAGGGATTTCTCAATATCATTTTTTTTAACACATTGATAGTGCTTTTAAGGGATCTTAGTTGTATATTTTTATACAGTATTTAATAAAAATGAATTAACTCACTTTGGAAGGGAAAAAAAGAGTGAAACAATGTGATTTTTGGCTCAAGGATTATCCATGTTGTATTCATCTAGCGTACTAAACTGTTTATTATCAATACACCATGCAATTACCCTACATTCCCCCAAACGCTTGACACTTCCTCCCAGCGTGAATAAGAAGTGTCTGTTATGGCTAAAACTCTGCTGAAGCATGCAATGACTTTCAACATAGGCTAAAACCGCCAGCAAACATTAATATCAGACTTTTTTTTATTTAATGTTATTTGTATAGCATACATAAGAATAAACCCCAGATATGTATTTTTTTGTTCTAATTAAGTTGAGGTTTAAACACTATTTGACCAAAAAGCAATTTGGGAGACAGTTGATTTAAAATCTCTCATTATGAAAATGTTTATTTATATAGTGTCCAGCCTGAGATTAATTAGGTAGATGTTTTAAACTGAAAAGAAAAACAAAGGCAGGTCTGCATTGACAGTGTTATAACATATCTCAATGCTGTCAGGGTGCTGACTAAAACATGCACCACTTTACAGAACACAGAGGATTAAGAATGTAGTATTTTAAAATCACTTTCAATACCCTAGGTCAAAAATGATACCACCCAGTTATCAAAAGCCATATGTATAACGCGATGAAACAGACCTTTCTGGAGTACAACTGACACTTGCTGTACATAGATATTTTAAACATGCATCTCTAAATGTCACTGTGTTAAGATTATTTTCAACTTTTGTGCATTAAATTGCCTTTTGAAGGAGTGGTTATAGGAGGCGCTACCAGACACACATATTATAATCAGACATTCAAATAGTGTGCCTGGGACATGCACATTACAATGCTCTGCTTACGATCTGTATAAAAAAATTATTACAGTACATTTTTGGTGCAAACTTTTTGGGAATGTTCTGCTTAGCCCATAACATATTGAAATTGCAGTACTAGTAATACACCTTTGCTAGGTTTCTGAAACACTCTGGTCATTCAATGTGTTTGTGCGTGAGATTTACATGGTTCCCAATGTACAGTAAGCTACATATAACATACATAAATAAACCAAAAAATATTAGTTTGCTAATATATAGTTCATACTTTGTACTTAGTATTAAATATGTATTGGCATGAAGTGCATGTGTTATAGATTAGAAAGAGATTTAAAGATGGATGTCTGACATTATAGTAGAGGTAACATAGAGCTCTTCTTTGTCTTTAGTCCACCAACATTGGTGCCTGCCTAAATACTGCTCTGTATTTAACTTTGTCTGCAGGGAACTTTAGTGTATCCTATTATTGTTCTTACATAGGGCACTAACCCCAAATGCAACGCTTTTAAAATACGGTAAACGGGGGGTTGTTATATTTTACACTAATATCAAAACAATCCACAAACTCAACAAAGAATGCCACACCATCTTATATTCAGACTTGCCATAACACCTACTTTCTGGCTCACCTTCACCTCTTTCTTATACTGTACATTTGTTAACAAATAAGACAGATCTGTATCTCTGGCGGGAGAAAATTGTGTAAGACATCAGTTTTGTGTTTTAAATAAATATGTAGCGTAGACGTGAAGAAATGTGGAAGTCAAAGATCACTTTCAATCAGTCTAGACAGGTCCCACCTCAATACCTGAATAGATAAATAAATGAATACCTGTAATGTGGAATGCAGGTTTTACTGTTCCAAAGGATTGAAGGTCTTCTCCATGCAGGTCACTGGGCACATGTCCATGGGAAAATGTGTGCATAATCAGGTTGTCTCATTACTCTCATTTGGTTAACTGTCTTAAACATTGCCATAATGATCTAATTGTGGGCACCAGCAATACCACAAGCAGCTGTAAAAAAATAAATAAAAAACCCAGCTAAAATCATTCCTATCTAACACTGTCTCTAAAGGAGATACAAATAATTCATGGGGGAAAAAAAACTTACAGCAAAAGTTACCATCAGTCAACTATTATAACAAAGTACAATATGGGAAGATCATTTAAAGTGCTTTGCATGCCTGGGACATATTGTCAGGGATTGAGCCCAAGGCCAGGTGATTCCAATCTCATGAGAACCACAATAATCCCGTAGAAATACATTTCCTGGTGAGTCTTAGGACAATAATGAAATGTAAGCCATAAAACAAATAGACAAAAGAGGCCATAATCTGGCATTTCCTAAGGATTTGTGACAAGCAAATGTGAAGGTGACGTCATGGACAGCCAATCAAAAAGTTTATCTGTAACGTAAATTTAAAATGCTCATTGCGGTTTAATTTTTTTTTTTTTATAAAACCCAAGTAGTAAATCAGGCAAAAAGCTGTGCTGATATCATAAACCAAGATGTCCAGTGGAACAAATATCTTGACAACCCAATTAGCCATAGTGATAAACCTTTCTTAGATTCATTTTTCTAATAAGACATGTGGAATGTTTACATATTGTAAGAATAGTAGAACATTTCATTCTACTTATATTAAAATGGAAGTGCATGATTACTACAAATGGACAAGAAAATATAAACGCTGTGCAATTGTGATAATTAAATGTTAGAATATTATTGGGGGAATCTTTAAACTTTAAGTAATATTTCATGTTTCCTGCGTGTTCTTTTTGTTTATTTTTGTAACTAGTTAGAAAACTATTCAATAAAACTATACAGTATATGTGTAACACCCCTTTGGAATTACTATGGCTTTAAGGGGTTGCTGTGTGGGCTCACACAGAATAATACCCCTTCTCCAACACATGGTGCTGGGTGATTAGGCAGAATCATACCCCTGCCTTTTTCTGCCTAATGATAGTGATATCTTCATAGGATATATATATATATATATATATATATATATATACACACACACACACACACACACACACACACACACACACACACACACACACACACACACACACACACACACACACACACATATATATATATATATATATATATATATATATATATATATAAGGGGGGAGGTTTCCAGAAAGTCAGGTCACCAGAGGGGCCTCACTGTGAATAGTGTATATAGGTTGTAATATAGATGAGTCTATGATATATGATAAGGATCCCCGTCATTGTTTTATAGTTAGGGACAGTGCCCTACTTAGATAGCGTCCCCAAGAATGGCTTCAGACTACTCTCATTATTCACATAAAGGAAATCCTATGCTTCGAAGAGATTCCCCAAGTCGTAGCCCTGAGGCAAAGCTGGATCAGCCCAATTGGAGGGTCCATAGTTGACTCCCACTCAGAAGGCCACAAGATGGCATTCAGTACCCGAGAGGGGGATACTGACCGTAGACAGAAATAGTAGTACAAGGCCCGGCATGGAGATGGAGCACCACCCACGCTATACAGCAGAGGGATCACTTAGGTAACATAAGCAGTAAAGCTTCAGCACCTCCAAAGCTGGCCAATATTGGAGGCAGCTAGGGAAGAAGATACAGACAGAACAAGCAGATAACAGTGATGAGACCATACATCAAGTGATGTACACAATGTCAATTAGGAGAAAGAAATTGGTGCACTCACTGGATTTCTGCAACTGCCTCAGGTGCACAGCAAACATCCCCCGCTGGGGAGATCTAAATAAAGAACACATCCTCCTTTTAAAAATAAAAAGGAACCGGCACTCCAGAGGTCTTCATACAAAAAAAAGAGGTGTCCACATAGATCATCGTTTCGGTCAAACACACTGACCTTTGTCAAGATTGTCATGTTGATTAAAAACCTTTTTTTTTTTTTGTATGAAGACCTCTGGAGTGCCGGTTCCTGTTATTTTTTAGGAGGATGTGTTCTATACACAATGTAAATTAGACTTTATTGATGGTGATTAATAAAGCTGCTGCTTGTATGACTAAAGTTTAATTGCCAACAGCCAGCCTGCATGAATCCAGCACCCCGACAAGGTAAACAACACTGAGTAAGCCAATTAAAGAGACATTTGATGTAACCTCCTTAGGAGTTGGGCATAAAGGGTTACATATGCAATTTCCTGGTTTGAATTTTTTTATTGCATGTACTGTATTGTGATGTTACCGCTTTTAACTGGCTCTTGTTATAGTTGATTCGTACAGATGTAGTCCTATGTTCGGTCGCACTGCCCTCAGGAAATCTGCTGCGGGCACGTTTTTTTTCCATCTGTGCACAAGGAGTGCAAGTATGGAGACTTAATAGCCCATTGGGATTAACACAGCGGGGGTCCCTGCATCGGAATGGGACTCACACTGTGTGAATACTACCCGGCTTCACCTGTCTGTAAGAGACACGCACTAAGCGTTAGACTGAATCAGTCACTCTTCCTGCACACCTGTAACAGGCGATCACACTGCTTTTATTTTATTTTAATAACACAGTATTGAAGCAGGGGGTCTCCAGAGCTGAATCACATTAATTTCAGGTCTGGGGACCCCCTGCTTCCCGAGCTAGAGGCCCCCGGTATGGGGTGCCGGCATCCCCACCATGTTTAAATTCTCTCGCGTCACGGCCCACATGACCGGGACATTTAAACAATGCAGGGAGATACCGCCACCCCATACCGGGGCCTGTAACTCAGGAAGCTGGGAGTCCCCGAGGCTTAAATTAATGCGGTTCAGCTCCGGAGACCCCCTGCTTCAATACTGTGTTATTAAAATAAAATAAAAGCAGCTTCATTGCCTTAGTGGCTATCAGCTATGGCAATCAAGCGGTTTATCCAGAGAACCTGGCGGTAGTGGGGGTGGATGATGGGGGTACTTTCCCCAGGGTGGGTGATTAGACCTAATGGGAAGGTTGTGGGAGCAGTTAACCCCATCATTACCTTAGCGGTAGTAACTGCTATGGTAATTAAAGAGGCAACCCCCCCACACACAACCCACCTGAGAGGCCTAACCACCCACCCCGAGGCAACTAACCCTTTCACACTCCCCTATAACCCTAGTAATCATTACAATACACACAATACAATACATTGAACAAAACATCCAGATCTGGATAATAGCACATTTGCCAATTCAAAAATAAAACACAACCAAAACATTGCCCAGCAGCATATAGTAAATTAAAGTTGTACTTACCCCTGCCAGGATGAAGGCCATCCTCATCCTCCTCATCTTCCTCTGCATTCTCCTCATCCTAAATGGGCACCAACAGTAAAATACAAAAACTAACTACTGACCTGCAACCCCTTAATCACCTTAGCAGTTATTAACCAATATGGTAAGGGGCGGAGTGTATCACAGCTGTTGAGTAATTGGCAGCATTAACCCCTCGAGTGTCCCTGGTATTGCGGCGCTGGTGTGAAGTGGGAACAGTAACGCCCTGCATTGTGTCACGGGACGTGACGCAGGGGCGAAGTCTAGGTCCGGTCCTGGTAGGAGTACTGCGTTGCTTGCGTACAGCGCACGTATGAGGGGTGTCACCCAACGGTTAACAGGACGCATCACGGGGCAAGACCGAGGTCCAATCCTCACAGCAAGCTACAAATAAATAAACAAGCACTGAATAAAATACCTTACATTTCAATAAAAAAAACATTTGCGAATAAACCAATTGATTGGCACAGTGGTAAACCATGCCCACAATATGAGCGTGGATTGCCACTATGGCAATAAATGGGCAACCTAAAAAAAGCAAGCACCAAATAAAATACATGACATTTAAATAAAAGCCAACATTTGCCAAAAAATGCATTGATTGTCACTGTGCTTATTTACACCCAAAAAGAGGCAGTCAATGGGCAACATAAAAAACCCACAATGAAATAAAATACTGTACAAGCAATGTGTTTCTTACCTTTGCCGAGATTCACCCTCCGAATTCTACTCTTGACCCACGACACAATGCTCCTCAACAGTTGATGCACAGTCGAACTGGATTAACTGCAGATGGGAAGCATCGCCGACTTACTGGACCAATAGAAGTGCCTGTACAGTCTTCATGTGGGAATCTGCCTGCAGAGCTGCCTGTGTCCACATGTCTGTAAGGCTGTGCTGTGCCTTGCCACCTGTCACCATGATTGGCGCTCAACTTCTGACACAGAAACCTCTTCCTTCCTGCCAAGCTCTGTGACCCTCCGCTGTGCTAACCCCCCTCCCCCTCCCAACACACACATACTGGTTGTCTGACTCTCTGAGGGTGCCAGCCAGTCAGACAGTTTAAGATAAGACACATTATACTGTACATCTCACTTGTGCCTCTCTGCTCCCCTTAATAGCCCCAATGATTATACCCTGTTGCAGTCCCCTGTAACTCCCCTTTGCCCCCCTCTTTTCTTTACCTGTGATCCCAACCTATGTCTCCCCCTTCCCCCTGTGATTATCCACTGTAATTTCCTCTGTGTCCACCTGGGATTATCTCTACCCGTCCTGACTCCCCCCTGTGGTGGCCCTCCCTGTAACTTCCCTGTGCCCCCAATGTGATTTCTCCATGTGGTGGCCTCCCTTGTGATTATACCCTTTGCCTCCCCCTTGTGCTTCCCTCGTATGTGTCATTGTGTGTGGGCCCATGGGGGGTAGGGCCAAAAAATATTCTTAACCATGGCCCATCATTTAGTAGTTCTGCCACTGGATGAGGTGGATGCACTTGAAACAGAGATAATAGGAATTTGTGTATGCAATGAAGCGATAGCCCTTCTGATGTCTTGGGTACGACGTCTGCTTTTGGTTAACATTTAATTAATTGATGCTTGCATCTGACTGAACAGAGCATTTCTATCTTCATGTGTATTTACTTGCTCTCTCAACACAAATATTACCATGTCAATGCACTCAGTATGTTCATGCCTTTTTGTTCTCAGTTCCTGGCGCAATCCATTGATCTATTGACGCACTGTACACATCTGTGTAATGTTAGACTTGAGAGGAATTTGATTTCCTCTGGCTAGTCCCTTTTGTGTGATGTTACTGTATGTTCATCAAGTGCTTGAATAGCCAGAGTCCTCTCTCCTGACCTCTCTTTATCACCTCTCTGATAAGGGCATGATAGGAGAGGGTAAAGAAAACACTTGATTGACAAACCCTTCCCTATTCAAAGGCTCCTAAGATATGAAACGTGTAATTAATTTCCACAAGATGGAAAGCAGGATCATCAAAAAACAGAAACATCTGTGCTACTGCATGTACCAATAAACTTTATTTTTACTTTTGCATCATAGGTACATTTGAAATAATAAAAAATGTACAGTATATTTAGTTTTAACTTTAAGCCAAATGCTATGACTTATCTCTCTATAACCCTATTGCCACCTATTTTTTTTTAAATACATCTATTAATTAAAAATAATACTATACATTGCAAATAATTACAAATATGCATTTAAGACAAACACATTGATAGTCATAGTGGCTACCTAGGCCCTCTTAATGGGGGCCTAGGTATCCACATTAGCAATCAATGGTGACCTGTAATAAAATGGGGTTACTTACCCCACCCTGGATGAAGGCCATCCTCATCTTCAGGGCTGAAGCCTCCAGGAACCAATCCAATTAAGAACCATAAGAAAAGTCATAAAGTAATCCAATATCCACTGACCTAAATAAAACCCCAAAAACAAAAATCCTAAAAATAAATCCAAAACCTGGTAGCATAAACAAAAAGCAAAACCCAACCATAAAAAATCATTTGTAATCCAAGGACATACATGGTCTGTGATGTAGGAGTCTCAACTTGAAACAAAGTCCTCGATCCTCTGTTGCTCGAAGAATCTTCTTTCTTGAGTTTTTCTTGCCTTCTTTTTTCTCTTTTTTTCTTCTTCAAAGCCACCTTCTTTCTTCATCTGTATTCTTCACCACCGGATGTGGCCCCATTGAAGACTTCCTGTTGCGGCTTGATGTCATCTTAAAAAGAGAGAATCACATGGTACATCAAGCAATCTGTGTTCCAGTGACATGATCTGTGATGACTTAGGCCTACTATAAAAGGACTGGGTTGAGACAAAGTCTTCA
Source organism: Ascaphus truei (assembly GCF_040206685.1). Lineage (NCBI taxonomy): Eukaryota > Metazoa > Chordata > Amphibia > Anura > Ascaphidae > Ascaphus > Ascaphus truei. The sequence continues at coordinate 1,202 of NW_027456280.1, read as the reverse complement.
ACATGACCACATCTTATGGTGAAGAATACAGATGAAGAAAGAAGACCGCTTTAAAGAAAAAAAGAAAGATGAAGAGAATAGTGTTTCTAAGTCTCAGTGTGCATTCTCTGTATCTGTTAATTGATGACAGTCCTGCTGTTCCCATCCTTTACCTCTCTCTGTCCATATGAATCTGCTTCTATGCACAGGGCTCTCTCCGTTACTCTCTTAAAAAACCTGTTTTATGACACTGTTACAATAGTTTGGCTTGTCCCACTCTTTTTATCCATGTGTAGCCCCACTTTGGGGACTACTCGTTAGTATAAGGGGTTAACAGCCTTAGTGGGTTACCTGTATGGGATCACTTAGGTTACTCTCCTCCCCAGCATGTGATACAAGATGATTATGCAGAAACGGATAGCAACTCTTTGTATGTTTTGTGACCAGTGATGTCACTATAGAGGGATAGAAGGGTATATAAAGATCCTCCCAATTTTCTAGAAACAAGTTCCCCAGAGTTTAAATAGAAAATATACGTGATGGGGCGCTCTTAGTTCAGCTCTCTTACATATACAACAAATAACTAGCATGCATTCAGATGGATGTGAAGATGTCATGAGGGACGCTAGAACCGTCATCGTCGGCAGTTATGGCCATTTTATAGTGTGTGCGTCCGTGCGCGGGCCCGTGCCTTTGTGAACGCACGTGCACGTGACGCACGTTTTTTTTTTTCTTCAACTTCACGTTTATTAGATTTTTGTTTACAAGGCATGGAGCCACAACACATCTTTACAGATATATTTTCCTTAAACATTTGCGTCACTGACCCACTGCCTTGAAGAGATTTAAAGACACACAACATTGAACATACAAGGGAGGGGATAGACAAAAGGAAGGACAGAGGGGGGAGGTCTCGGTGATGGTGTCATCTTAACCGGATGACCTGGGCTCGTTCTCCTGCGACTCACTGTGTGTGTCAAGGATTGAACTTCGGCTGAAGTGGATCCCAGTGGCAGGAACAGCAGGGAGCGAAGTAGGGGTCACAAGCAGAGATCCAAGGCAGGCGGCAGGTAGCGAAGTCCGGTAACAAGCAGGGGTCCGAGGCAGGCGGCAGGTAGCGAAGTCAGGAAACAAGCAGAGGTCGGCAACGAGGAAACTGGAACAGGATGATAGCAAAAGCTAACACAGCAGTAAACACAAGAACCTTGCAGGTGCTAAGGAAC